>NW_018405595.1:605645-684756 GCF_002113885.1 Mizuhopecten yessoensis
ACTATATAACGGGAGAAAATTGCAATTTTATGGCATTTTTCTTCATGATTGTGTCTCTGCAAGTGCATTTTCATCCGATAATTTGTTTTTATGTTTTATGAATAAACACGATGTTTTGGAAATATTTATCAAAAGAAATTTATACTATGTTGCGAATTACAATTTCGAGATAACCTTCTTTTATTTACGAACTTATGTCTTTGATGCTGAAATTGACAACTTTATAAAAATACATTTTTACTGAAATTATGAAATCTGGGTGTCGGAAAGGTGTAAAATTATTCTTCGGAAAAGAAAAAAACAGTAGTTGAGCTAGATAAGAAATTATACGGGGGCAGGCTCCTATGGAGAATTAACATTACTGGAAACAGGCCCTTTAACAAAGAACAGTTTTCTGCATGTACAAATTTTGCGGGGATAGACCAGGATTCGAATCCTGGACTTCAGATTGCTAAACTGTCACTCTAATCGACTGGGCTTTCTCGTCAACATAGGTGTCCTGGCTTACCTGTACTACATTTTGATCCAAAAACGGTTTAGAGGAGGGTACGGTATAAACGAACAACCGCAATGCAGTGAAAGAGGGATCCTTCACGAGAATCACGAATGACAACCTGAAAAAGGAAACAAAATTCTATGAATATGCTTTTTTTCATTTATTTCACAAACGACAAGTCAAATATCATACGTTATCCATCAATTTTCTTTAAAAAAAGAGTATCATTTTTATCACATTTGTGAGTTTAAAACAGGTATTGATTTAAACAAAATATATTGCCTGCTTTACCTGCCAGTTTACTGGCACTGTTTCTGCTCGAGGTACTATATCTATCAAAAATATGTCCAGAATGTGAAAAATTGATGATGGTCAATCGTATAAGGTACATGTAGCCCTTGTCATTGTCCAGAGGAGCTAAATATGAATAAGTACTATAGACTAATGGATAGACAATTTCCCACAGCAATACCATTAAATAACAGGACACTGACTTACTTAAGACTTGTAGACAATATTGACATTACTTGGGAACTGTATTACTAGCTGGATTATGATGGTTTTCAAGACTGGTAAACGCATCATAAACCTCATACGCTTCATGCATTGAACCTCTCTCAAACCACATTACACCCATATCTAGTCAGTAAAGGACCTTTCTCAAACCACATTACACCCATATCTAGTCAGTAACGGACCTCTCTCAAACCACATTACACCCATATCTAGTCAGTAAAGGACCTCTCTCAAATCACGTTAAAACCATATCTAGTCAGTAAAGAATAAACGACAAATATGTCACACCTAACACCATTTTGGAATGTCTTTTTTAAAATTCATTAAATCATTATCAGGAACTACGACTTTGAAAACAGTTGCAAGTAACACATTTCTTCATCATTATTCTCCGATGATATATCACTCCAGAAAGGATATACTATATTACGGCCACTAGTTGATGATAAAATGAGTGTCTAGAAAGCGTTCTATAAATCAAAAGTTAATACATTGTATATTATTTTTAGTTAGACATAAGATCTAAGACATAAGACATAAGACAACGTGCGTTGTAGCTCGCAAAAACATCACTTCAACCCCAATTCACCTGGTATAGATATCTCAATTGTAACCTTAAAAGTGGACTAAAATAATTTAAAGGTAAAATATCAGTGTTTTGACTCAAAGTTATTAAAAACTGTTTAAATATTTCAACACATGTGAACCCTGTGACCTCAAAAGACAAGCAAGGATTGAGTTGAGCAAACGTTATAGCCATTCATCCAAGAATGCAACTTGCAAAACATCGCCATCCTATGCCTTTTGTTTATTGAGAAGATGACTTTTAAAGATCAATAAACAATTGACCAGACGCGACGTTGAAAGTGTGTCAAGGTCATTCACATGAACAATCTGTTTAGCTCTTCATCTGAGCATGCTACTGGTCAAATGTCATCATCCATTGGATTTTGGTCCTACAGAAGAGGAAATTTAAGTTGTTTTTTTACATATTTGTCTCCTGTGACCTTGAATATACCTTAAACTCATTCTTATGAACAAGCTTTGCAAGCCTTTCAATCCAGCATGCTACTGGCTAAATAGTATCATTCTTACCATCTTTTTATTTAGGAGAAGTCTTTTAAGGTTTTGACATGTTTGACGTTATCAAGAAGAAGTCGTTTGAAGTTTTGTTGAGACAATTGACCCATGTGACCTTGAATATGGGCAAAGGTCGTTCATTTGAACAAACATAGTAGCCCTTTACCCCCGTATGCTTTTGGCCTTATATCATCATGCTGGACCTTTTAAATATTCAGAAGAAGTTGTTAAAAGATTTCAACATATTTGACCCCTGTGACCCATTTGAACAAACTTGGAAGTCCTTCATCTGATCATGTTACGAGCCAATTATTATTACCCTTGTCATTTTTGTTTGTTATCAGGAGATGTTGTTTAAAGTTGTTTTAGACAATTGACCCCTACAACCTTGAATATGGGCAAAGGTCGTTCATTTGAACAAACCTGGTAGCCATTTACCCCCGTATGTTTCTGGTCTTATATCAAAATTCTGGACCTTTTAAATATTCAGAAGAAGTTGTTAAAAGATTTAAACATATTTGACCCATGTTACCTTGAATATGTGCGAAGGTCATTCGTTTGAACAAACTTGGAAGTCCTTCATCTAATCATGTAAAGAGCCAATTATTATCACCCTGACATTTTTGTTATTCAAAAGAACTCGTTTAAAGTTTTGTTTAAGACAATTGAAACGGCGATTAGTTATAGTGAAAAACTGATCGAGGTCAGAGTCTGTGGCGGACTTTTCATTTCTATTCAGAGTCAGCAGCCATCTGACATCTATCTCTGTGTAGCGATCACAATTGCTAACAGAGCCTAAGTGATTTTGATCAACTTGTTTAACCCAAGATTTTATCTCATGAACTTTCAATTATTTGGGTAGTTTTACCTTCTACATGGCGTCTCTTTATAGTTTCGTAGACCTCCGTTGTACCTCGACAGCCCCATAGTACACTTCGCCGGGGGGACCGAGGGTTCCATCCACAATGTGGTAAGCATCCAAGCTACTACTGAGCTTGTTTTGGTATGGCTTTGGTTAAAGTTCATTCATTTGAACAAACTTGGTAACCCTTCATTTAAACATGCTTCTGGCCAAATATCATCAACCTGGACCTCTTGGTTATTCTGTAGAAGTCGTTAAAACTTTTAACATATTTTGCCCCTGCGACTTTGAATATACATGTAGGTGAAGGTTATTCACCTGTACAAATGTGGTAGCCCTTCATCTCAGCATGCTACTGGCCAAATATTTACATTCATGGTTTTCTGCTTATTCAGAGGTCTTTTAAAGGTTTTGATCATATATGACTTGTGACTTTGAATATAGGTCTGGGTCACTCATTTTAATAAACGTTGTAGCCCTTCACCCAAGCACGTTATTGCCAAATATCAACATTCTTAGCCTTTTGGTTTTTCTTCAGAAACCATTTAAATGCTTTTACATTTTGTAAGACAATCGACCCATGTGACCTTGAATGTAAGTCATGTCATTCATGTTAATTGTATTGATTGTATTAATTGTATATTTGCGTCATGTAAAGCGCTTGAGAGGGGCTTATTCTAGCTAAATTGTATATCGAATGTATTATATCTATTTATAAAGTTATCTTTGACTTTTTAACGGAAACATGAAATATGTTCCTAGATTTCAATGAACCTGATCATGGTTAATGTTATTTTCCCATTTTTTATATCTCTTGGTTCCTGGTTATGCCTTTTCGAATGAAGTTGATTCCTGTATGATGAGAAGTTGGAGATATATACCTCTCAATTTTACTTTCCACAAATATTGGGAAAAGAGTGGAAAAGCCAGAAGATCTCGGCTGTAGTTCTGAATTGATAAGTACTAAGTAGATGTTTTATTTCGTTTCATGCCAAAGGTTTGGTACCGATGAATAATACATGATACACAATGATTTATTTTGTTTTGCATAAGCGATTTTATCATAAATAAATGATTAGTTTGGAATCAGGTTACAATCTTAGACAGGTATTCATGATTTATAATTCCAGTAGGACCAATAAAACTTGGTGACTTTAAGAATACATACAGTTGGGGGATCGCACAACGTTACACGATTTGCGGTGTGCGCACGATGTGTGCACGGTGTGTGAACGGTGTGTGCACGATGGGCGAACGATAAAAAGCTGAACGATCATTGCTTGCGCACATATGTGCGCACGATGGACGGACGTTGTGCGATAACAATCGTGGTTGGTGTAAATTGAGGAATGCCTTATTAATTTATACGGTTTCGTGTTTAAACATATAAACTTGATGTTTACGTATGTTTCTATATTCTAGCAAGATCTATAAACTTATCTTTCTGTCTATATATTCTTATATTTAGGAATTGTGTTTTCTGTGTTTCTAAACAAACTTAATCGACACATGTAAAATTACAACACAATCCCGTATACCGGTAAACATAACCACTTTGTACATGTACCTGGACCGTAGTTTTCTCCCCGCCTGGGGCATTTACGTAAATCGTCGGGTAAGGCCGGGGGTGTGAAAATTCAGGTGAAGGGGAGCTATATATAGGCAAACGAATGCAAATAACAAATACTATTCATTACGGTCAAACGGTATCGCATATCAGCTCTGTGTGTCAGGCACTGGTCAGGTAAAACTCCGGACTCTCATCAAACTGTTATTTACCTGTTATGTTACCTTGGAGCTATTTTTGGTGCGTTGTGCGGTCCCACAACTGTATTTCTCCTTGGTGACATATTGTACGTTAAACGACATACCAATAAAACAAATTTGTAGTCAACAGAGAAATGAATTGATCACGCGGACCGCTCCTGTTGAGAAAGTATTACGGATTTCCCAAGACGAATTTGTGCTATAATTACTCAAACTGGGACACCATGATTTGATGTAATGCGAACGTTCTTCACGACTTAACACAATTAGACTACTAACACCAAATGTTTGTAAAGCGACAGGGAAAAGATAGCATCCCACGGCGTACGAATGGGGTCAATTTTGTTCTCTTAGAGTTCCACTCACCATAGTCCACCGATTCCTACACACGAGGTGGGATTATTTTCCAATAACTAAATGTCAAATGATTCAAATTCTGGTTAGCTTGTCGAATATTCATGGAAGACACTTTTTAAATGTAACTTGCATATTTGCATTTCTGAATAAAAAATATTAAATTCATTCAGAACGAATTATTCTTGCTCCAGTTTTTTAGTTTTTTCTTCTTTATTTTTCTATGACGCTTGATACTGTTTTTGACATATTTTACAAATTACATTAACAATCATACTTTTCTTCCTGTTTGTGTACATGGTCCTCATGCGAGAAATATTTATGGCGGGAATCATCTACATTTTTGACAGAATATCATAAAAGAAACACAGGGAAACTATTTTTATAAAACCATTTTATATTATGGAACTGTTTTAACGTGTCACTTTTATGTAGACAGGACAGACTGTTTTGTAACCTCAAATTATGTCCAATCTAAGTATCACGCATTGTGACTTCAGTATTTGTAGAAGTCGAATACTGATGTCATGTATAATATGAATTTCCTCATATCGTGTGAATGAAATGTACAAACATTACTATATGTATCAGCTATTGTTGGCTCAATTTGAAAGTTGAAGGATACCTTCAGCTAGCCTCCTGTCTTTCTAACATCTGACCTGACTAGATACTCATTACGAAAAACCAACCCGCAATTATTTTGTAGGGACCTCTGCTTTTAGTTACTATATCCTGGTTGATATTACTTTAGTAACAGTATACAGATTTAGTACTAACCTGACATTACGGGTAAGCACCATGGTTCCGTAAGCCATATGCGTATTGCAAGAGTTTTCATCAATACATAGCTAAACGAATATATATATATATATATATATATATTTCGCAAGGACTTATTTATTTATTATCTACTATATATATATATATATATGATTTTGGTTTTTTCTACATATTCCCCAGTACTAACTAACTGTAATACTAATAACTAAATGCATATATAAATACCTGTTAGTATTCATGTGCATTGTATATGACACACATTGTAGTAGATGAATAGACAGAAAATATAGAAAAAGTGAAAGGAGGAAGAAGAAAAATCGTGATGTTAATCATATTACTTTAAATAAATGTCAGAATTTCAGACTGCTATTCCATTCTTTCGATCCATTTTGACATTTCTCAAAAGAAGAATCTCCTTTTGATATATGCTTTATAATTTTGTACTTAATTTTATAATAACTAAAGTATGACAAAAATTAATTAATAAAAATAATAATAATGATTTAAGGTTCGTATATACCGCTTTATCACAACCTAGTTCGTAGGTCGTCTCAAAGCGGTTCACAAATTATTATCCGTGGTTATAGGGCCTTTGCAACAAGCCAATACCTTTCTCAACTCCCTGGGGACCATACAGCCGGATCTGCCATTTCAGCGCTAACAGCTGGCATTCAACAATTCTAGCACTGCCCTACCACGTACTCATTTACAGCTGAGTAGACTGGAACAAGCGGAGTAAAGTATATTGCTCAAAGATGCAACACAGTGCCGTGCCGTGACTCGAACCCGCAACCCTTCGGTCACGAGCCGGGCGTCCTGCCACTAGACTACCGTGCCTCCATTGCATCGCACAGCTGTTTCCTCCTTAGAGGTTTCATTGGTAAGGCTAGGGGCCAAAAATGGAGATCGAAATTGATCTCAACTATAGATGGAAGGTGCTTGAAACCATTTAAATATTTGAATTTCAAAACAAAAGACAAGAACATGGTAATAATAATGTAATCAAGATTAAAGAATGTAAATTATAAACCGTGTATATCACTGCACAAACGAAAGAACTGTGGCAATCACGGTTACGGCGAACCGCAAGGACTAAGCCAACACAGTTTTGTGGAATGTTTTAAGAACAAATAGTATAAACAGCAAAAAGTCTGTGTTTTATTGTCATTCTTACTATATTCATTCTGATTATAAAACATTCGTGTGATTTCATCTATTATCAGAATTCTTTTTAGAGTCACACCATAACGGTTCCAATTCTTATAGTACGTTAGATACATAGCTACACTTGTAATGGTAACTATAGATAAGACTAACTCCTATTCTATTGTTTTAGATATAATCTACTCCATGCCTTTTAATTTCTTTCCAAACAGAGTCCTACTGACAGATAGATACATGTAAGTATTGTAAAACAAAGCTTAGTTTAAGATCCTTATTTATGTAAGTTGTAAGGATTTGCTGTCAATATGTCTTGCTTGATTTGTTGCCTCTTAATCCAGCGTATATCAAGGATTATGTTGATAGCAATATACGTACCATTTTAAGGCCTCCATCTATTAAATCTTTCAACAACAACAATGACATCTCTCTTTGTATTATTAATCTGACTATTTCGAGGCAATTAAAAGAAATTGAATTTCGTACATGAATCCTTTTTTCTTGGATTGGGCGAAGAAAAAAAACAAACAGAGAGGATTAAATTATAACAAGAATGACTTTAATACGATAAGCGTTCTTCTTTTTCGCAGATTTTTGGACAGATTTTAGTTCACTAGCTTATTACAACGCTTCACATTGGTATCTAATAGAGGGTCATATGGAATTCGATTTCAAAAAGCCAAAAAGTTTTTCTCCCCAATTATTTGACAATGCGTTGAGGTTCATATTGAGTCTGTGACGAAATGTGTACAGTAAAACTTCCAATGGTAGATTTGTGTTATCATTGCATTGGGATAAAGGTAGTCGTTTGTTTGATTGGGGTTTAACCTCCTCCCGACAGCCAGGGTATTATGAGGGCGGGTACTTAGGGAGACCCTGCATGAAGCAGAGAAAAGATACAAAAAAAGAAGACAGGAAAGATGAAAACTGCAAGGGATACTACATTAGTCGTCTTTTGCGATACACATGCAGTGGGATACAGAAGGTATATTCTCGCACCTCAGACAAAGATATCACACGTCATACCCCATGCTAGATATTTCTATCTCATCCGATCTGTCTGGTACCTTTACGTGACATTTCGCGGAATTTTTACAATGCGATGCACTCATCCGAGCGTTTACGGTTTTAAATTGACAATCTGCATTATAAACAGTCTGTTTGTCTGTATATGTATTTTTTGGATGTTGATTGATATCTAATATTGTAGTTATAATATAATCTACACTGGGAAATAAGTTGTCTTCTTTGTAAGAAGGGACTACATTTTTACGTTGAAGCATTCAAATGTAGTTTTAGTAGTGTAGAGGCATTTTTTAATTGAGGCCCAAGACGGGATACTTGTAGTCTTTAGCAAAATTTCAGTCTCGGGTTAAGATTCTGTAACATCCCAACCTCGGTTACGCCTCGATAGGGACTAGTTACAGAATCTTAGCCCTCGACTGAGATAACTCGTTCTCGTTCAGTTACAGGTAATAGATTTTAATATTCTTGATTTCTTCTAGGACCCTAAAAAACCCACCATAAAACACCCCGATTCGACAGTTTTTTTTATAAAGGTAGTCGTTTGACGATGAATAATCGTAATACAAATCATCGACCTTCATACCACACAAAACAATAGAACATAAGACTTGCCCATAGTCTGCATTAACCTTCATCCCTCGAAACTTTGTGTTGTAACTTTTTTCCGTCAGTAGTCGACAACTACAATGGAAATATTTTGATATTCGGAGTAAGGTCTTTATAATGTACCAAAGCAACCGATGCATGTAAACACTAAGTTGGGGAAGCAGGAATATAAACTTTCATAAAAATTAAAGCTCACCATCAGCAAATTGAAGCCAATTGCATCGCCATTCGATTGTATCATACTATTTATGACTTGACAAGTGTAACGTTTGAAGATCACACAGCAATCAATAGACAGTTGTGGCACAGCGTTACAAAATGTGCGCACGGTTATTCGATTGGCATCGTGATTGGTGTTTATTAAAGAATGGCTGTGAATACACACGATTTCGTTATTTAACTTTAATCTTTCCGGATTTAAGTATATTGCAATATTTCAGCCAGATTTACATATTATTAATTAACAGTACTGGGCGTATCACGTTTCACGTCTTCCTGAGAAAAACCTAAATCGAAATGTGTGTTCTTATTAAGTCATATAATTGTATGTGAACGCAATGTACACACATATACAATTTCAACAAAGCAGCTTTACCTGTTAAATACGTTAAGTAACGGATACATTTTGTATCACTAGTCAACCGTAATAGAGGTGTGAAATTTCCACACAAGTCGTACATGTATTAAACACACTTACTTTGTAACACAGGTAGGTTCAGTTGTGTTTCGTAATTTGTCAAACCATCGGTGACTCTTATCGGCTATTGGCCCCATGTAATTCACTCGGTACATGTGTTACACCCGATAATAGACCCCATGATTGACAGTCAAATATACAAATCGGATACTAAATACATATATGATGTACTTTATGTCAAGCAAGCTTTCCAGAATTGTTTTTTCTTTTCATTCCGTAACGTCAATCAACCGATCTTATTATATCGCAAATATTCAAGCGTTTTATCGCACAACGGAGCGTTCGATTGATATTACCCAGTTGTGCGCACTCTGTGAGGACAATGTACGGACGTTGTGCGCAGGGTAATTTTGATGCATTTGCGATCACACAACTGTTAACATACATCAATTACAAAGATGTATTGTTATAACTTTGCATACATCGTATCGTGTGTTTTATCACAGACAAATACATACACTGTACAATGCAAAAATAAGTAACCAACCTCATTCAGTCGACCTTCATATAACTTAACGTTTTCTCTGTGTGTGTTTGTTTATTGATATGTTTTTCGATTTTTGAGTTCCAATTAAAACCTCGTGTGTGACGTTATGGTGTTATTTCCTCCATTCCACATTTACACGATCTCATTGAAGGATAACAGAGCTTTTAACGACTTGGCACAAGGGCATTTATTTAGGACATAACCACCTCTGAGAAATACGTGATGTCTTCAAAATCAAATTAGGCAACGAAGAAATCCACAGGCTGTCTCAAGCATGAAATAACAGCATCGAGGACTAATCTCACGGGCAGAACGCACATATAATCAGGGACTAAGTAAGCATATTAACCAAATGTTTGTGATGTTCACAGAGAAATGTCGACCAGTAGAGACAAGATATTTGGTGTCCTTAATTCAGTAAATCCTAGTTATCAAGAGCAACACTAAGATCCCTGATGAACCGATTTCGTCGTCTTCATCCTTCAGGAGCAAATGCGACACCAAAAACAAGACATAACATGCTATAAACATGAAGATAAACAGACATGTTTAGTTCATTTGTGTTATACGATAGTAGGCTAATCTCAGACTTCGTGGAAATTAAAAACAAAACTTATTTGTTGATTGGAACAGAATTTGAACAGTTTGTGCGTAAACTCACTCATATGAGGTACATATCAAATGCTGTATGATGACTGCTCTTGTTTGACGTGTTCAGCTTGAGTCCTGGTTACATTCTATGTGGGTGGAGATTACTTATTTGGACAGCATTTCGCCCAACAGAGCTACCGACCAACTTCATGTATCAATACCTTAACGTCAGTTGTGTAAAGGAGAGATGTCTGTTCAAAAGATTCTGTTAACACGCTGACCCCTTTGACCTTGACTATGGCAAATGTCATTTATTTGAACAAATGTATACCCTTTTATCAGTGTGAGATCCCCTGTTACTTGAAAGTTTTTAAACTTTAGGTCTCTGTGACTTTAAATGTGGTTACTGTTATCTAGTTAATCATATTTTAGGTTAACTATCTGACCTTGATCTAATGGACACAAACGTATCTGAAAGTAACATCAAGGGATGACGGCTGCCGGACGACGCGAAATAAAACAAGCTCATATGTATTTCGTGTTAGTTGAGCTAAAGAATAAATTGGCTTACCCTGTAGAAACGTTTTCTTCTAGCAATACAGAAATCATTTCTTTCTTTATTTTCAATTCCGTTTGTGTTAAAAACGTGTCAATTGAATACTTGCCATATTTTTTTTGTAATAACACTGAAATGAAACCTTCGACAGATACATTTCAGATCATAATGATGTCACAACACTTCCGTATTGATTTTGTAATTGAAATATCGCTCACAGATCTTTTTTTTTTCATTTCCAAGAACAAATGTCGCTATGTTAATTATATTATTTTGAAAAACCAATGCACAGTATGAACAATTGTGCACATAAAGGCAAATGGAAAATGAGTAGTTATGACAAAATTTATCATGTCATCAATTTCAGTGTAGGATTCGTAATAACAACTGTTTCGTTCTGCACGGGGACTCACGGTTTATGTCAGACCCCCAGAACATCGCGTACTAAAAATCATCGATTTCCTTCTCTTTACATTAGTGTATTCGAACATGTAGCATGCCTGTTGTCAATATCAAAGTAACCTATCGTCTTACTGGGGGAAAAGGTATTGCCCCTTTATCAATTGTAGCAAAATCATTGGATTATATCCATCTTGGGCTGGAATGTCATTGATGTTGACTTGATAGCTGCTTTCAAAATGACTGATGATCTTCATAAAGCCCAATGGTAGTGACACAATGTCAGGATTAGAGTATATAAATCAATGCTTGGCCTCTGAATCCTAAAATGTATATGAATAGGATTTTGATTTTTCATGTGCGTTTAAAACGAGTAGGCGAAAAATTGAACAAATGACTATCAGGAATCCTTTTTTCGGAGTAAATTACTAATACCTTGCTAGGTAATAAACTCCTTTGAAACAAAAAATGCATTTTTTAAGAATAAAGATACATGTTTGATTCGAAAACCAATGTGTTCACACAATCAATGAGTAAATTATAAAGACGTAGATTCTTCGTATTGTACTTCTCAAACCGCTTTAACATTGTTAGCAAAACTTAAACGCTAAACGTAACACCAACGGCCTCAAATGTAACATATTCTCATAAATAATTACCCTTTGCAGTGTTCCTCGAAATGTTTTCGATGTTTGTGTACATAATGAATCAAATCTGATATTAGAAACCTAATATTAAACTGGATTGGGCGATAAAGCGTAACTACATCCGCCAACTCTCTTCGTTATAGCTCTTCATGCTGATAAACGTCGCCGTAACGTTATACGAGACACATAGAAGGCTTGTTTACTAAGGATAATTCATTAATAGGTGTCATCGATACAGGAACAGAAAGATCATATTATATTTCTAGGATGATGATTAGCCAGAAGTCAGGCGTTTTCTGTTTAATGATTTTGTAAAGAGACCCGAAGAGCAGCCTTCACTCCCCCAAGGCAGGAGACACTACTCGTAATTGTTAAAAGAATGTATATATAGAGAGAAAGGAAGGAAACGCCCAAGGAGCTCCTTCATGATCAGAGTAGGTACATTGTAATTGGAGAGGTCGTTGTCTTGGTTGTGCAGAAAGTCCCTCCTTGCAACTGTTACGTTACGACTGCTGTTTTACTGTACTACGCCGTCTTGTGTATCCCTCTAACTGCAATAACTTTATCAAAAGGGATGATAACACAACTTTTAGTTTACATTGTAAGAACAAGGTGATTCGTTTTATTTTTAGAATAGCTTGGAATTTCGCTTAACATTTTCTTTTGACTGGGGTCTATTCATTCTGATCCCACTATAAGAATGTTTTCATTATTCTTATTACGTGTGTTACATGCGAGACATAGATGTATAAAATAGGTTATTAAAAATATATCCCATGGCTTTGCTGAATCTTCTTGTTCGTTTTGTTGGGTATGTACTTTTCGTGTTTTGTATGTAAAATTGTAAAGCAATAGAATTTCTGTAGGAAATAGTTACTATTAATGCCTTATATCTATAGTAGCAATAGTCGTCGTCGTCATAGCAACAGTTGTTAGTGTTTATTCGTAGTGGTAGTATTGTGTAGCAAACACATACAATTATGAAATGAGTGAAATTTGCGTACAAATATATTCTTTTTCTTTATTTTTATTTCATTAATTTTTCTTTTTAATTTCACATTAAACGATTCCAAACACAAAAGTTTCTTTAAATTCTGAATTATTTTGGTTGCTTGTCAATGTACGTGTACAGATATCAGAATAGTGAAAGTTTGAAGCATAATGGAAATGAGTCCAGTCTATTACAGAGAAAGTATTACAATTGACGATTAAGGTGTTTTACAGGAAGATCCCCTTTAACTTATATTGATCTTTGATATTAAAGTTAGAACTATAATGAAATATATGGCTTTGTTTAGTTTTGGTTTTACACTGTATACGGTTTAACGTCATTAAAGGACGTGCTTCCAGGTGTATAATATATGTTTGCTAGAAGAGCTATAATGGTATATTTTCCTCTTTACGATGGCGCGGTAGTGACGCCGTTTTTATAGTGTTACCTCAATGACATTCCATGCCACAGGTTCCCAGCATAGCACTCGACCCAGTCACAATATACTGACATCGGGTTAACTAGTTGATGCAGTTACCCAAAATACTGAACATTTAGCAAGGAATACCAAACCATCATTTCCAATGCATTGGGTATGTTCAAGGCAGGGGACTGAACCCATTTTCGTTTTTGTTTGGTTTTGTTTGTTTTACGACCCGTTGACAATGTACGTCATTTAAGGCCAAAAAACATGCATTTCTAACTTTGGCGAACGTTGAATACTTAAACCTAAAAGTCAGGTATTGCTAAAGATTCAATAGGGTTTAATATCCTAGTCATTTGAGGACGAACCCCATGTGTAATGGATGCATGCTTGTGTATGTGTGTTGGAGGATATTATGCCGACATTAGAGTATTACCTCACTTATACATATGTACCATGCAAATGACACCCAGCACAGTATTCCACACCGTCACATTATACTTAAAACGTGATAACATATAATGTTGCCTTTACCTTAAACGCTTAACATTAGGGAGGAAATAACCACTACCATTTTCAAGGACTTGGTATGTCCTGGCATGGGGACAGAGTCTATTGTCTTCCTGACTTTGGCGATCGTTTAACACTAAGGGAAAAAGTGATGTTTTGCCAAGCAAGGAGTTAGGAAACAAGAAGGTTGTTAGGAAAAAGAAAGAAAATATCAATATAGTAAATATTGCAGGGGTTTATTGAAAGAAAGGCACTACGAAACAATAATACCGTTCAGAAGTGGAAATATAAATATCCCAAATGTTGCAAGATTTATTCTAATCTTGTCCCGAAGTAGAGGAAACAAAAGTAATTCCTAATTCTGCAGCGAGTTCCCTCATTAGTTTCCACTTACAACAGGCAGTAGTTATCAGCGGGTAGATTCTTTTCTAAATCTCCGTCACGGACAGATCTATATGGTTATTTTAAAAGAACTAAATGCTTATTGGAACACTCTTGACATTGTTAAGAGGGCACACAGTAACAAGACAGTTTCCTATAGAGTTTTCGGCTAAAACATGTTTACTTGAACTCTCACATTTTCGATCTTGGCTTTTGAAGTCGGATAACAGTTGCGTTTCGGGTTTATACAAACACATGTAACCCTCAACCCACTCGTCAATTTTATACTGCTGATTTTGCACTCCCTGAAAATATATCGGTGGAAAAAAAGGAAAGTCGATGACCTCGATGGAAAGCAATCTAATAAATGTGTTTGTGTACACAAACTGTTGTTTTGTTTGAGCTCAATTTATCATTACGTGAATCCGATATAATTTCTACATATAAAGTTTCTGTTTCCATTCTCAGATTATCTACATGACGTCTGTGTGATAGCTGATGATTTGAAATATGATTCCAGGTCTATATATGATGGCAGGGAGAGGCTACTTAATCAAGCGATTATCATCAATTGCGTGCCAATGAATGGGTAGGATTGTGAAGCTAAACCTCGATTTTAATCAAACTCTGTAGCAAAGTGTGGCACTGTATTCGTTTAATCTTTCAGGAAGTTCAACGAAATGGAAAATGATCAGATTCTGATAAGATCTATTTCCCATTACGACTCATCTGCATTTCATCACGTCTCTCAGTGTCCAAATAAAGTCCTATTCGTTGACAACATTTACCTGAAATTGTCGTCAATCCAGCTGTGTTTATCTGATTGACAATAATGTATTACATTTTCAAGGTCATAACAGTATTATGCGTGCCGAATCAGTCAATTATACAGGAACGATAAGGGTTTACGGTATTAACACCCTTATCCCAGCCAGAGAACAAAGTGATTAATACGTGAAGCTACAGAAAGCATCATAAGCTTGAACAATCGTTCTTTACAATACCTTCTCAAGTGGAATATATACAGTTACGTTTTGTTCTGATTGCTTCGGGGCCTTATCCATTAAAACCACCCAAATATTTCTATTTCTATGAAAACTGCCTGTTTAATATAACCAGGACTCATGCTGATGTCAGGATACACTATACATTTGTATATATCAAGGTTATGGTAACAGAACGTAAATATAGCAATCGTTAAAATTTCAGTTTGAACATTTTTGCATTCACTCGACACAATTTCAAAGCAATATGTTCGTGTATTTCTCCATAAAAAATCATATTTTTAAAAGTTTCTCAAAAAATAAAAAATAAAAACACGCTTTTTTCGGGCTTCTTTGAGAGCTGATTTGCCCTTTGTTTATATAAACCTTGCAAATATTGTGTGAGTAGCTAAAGTTAAAAACAGCTGCTCTTCTAGTAAAGTCGTAATTGTCCACACATTTTTCATTTGCATATGAAGCCCGGATGGCTATCGTTAATGACGTCCATGCCCCTGACTGACCCCAGTATGAAACAAAATGATATTAAGATTTTTAAATGATATTTCTCAAAATATGTTTGTTATTTAAACAATGTCTTCTGTGTGAGGTGTCTATGTGTGTGTAATGGTATGCGTATGTGTGCGTATGCTTGTGTTTTTGTGTGCGTGCGTGTAGTTTGTATACCTGCCTATGCGCCTTAGGCTCTTAACAAGCGTTTGTGACCTGAACAAGTCTCTCCTAAGCATTATTTTTGTGTTCGTCTGGATGATTTTTCACACTACCGTTCGAAGGTTGACAGTTTTATTAGGTGGTGTGATGACGCTTACGTTATTAGACAATTGGTGTATGGCATCCGTCGTGATATGTCATCTTTTGAAGACACAGACCTCCAAACAAAGGAAATTCCTCGTTGTCAGTTTTCTCAGCTCAATGTTAATTAGGAAATAATCAACATGCATGATACGATATAGAAGGAACGTGCGAAAGTGTCGAGAAAAACGTATATTAATGTGCTTTCTCACATTTTCACGTGATGCCGCATTTCCATTTCACCAACAAACCTCAGCTTTATTCGTTGTCGCTGTAGCTGCTGTATAAGCATGATAAAACGCGTTTGCAAATACATTGCCACAAGTAACATTAACATTAAAGTACATGTATATCACAAGTTTCAAAGTGCAATGTATGCACAGTACATGTATACGTTATACCCTAAAACACACCAAGAATGTGAAAACATCGCACAATGTTCTGTATTTTTGAAAACAATCATCCCTTTATGTATGGACTGGCATAGTATACATCCGTGATTGTGTTCTTGTAATTAGGTCAGTACCGCACTTTGATAATAATGTCAAACCGTTTTAAAAAACAAACAAACACAAAACACCGTTTAAAACACTTGAATGACCAAACTTCTTTGAATATGCCGGTTTTGTGAAGTTCCGGAAATTCGGTATAACCGTATTTACTCATAAGCACAATGATTATGTGCTAGAAAATGGATCATCATTTTAACGATAATTTTCGAGAGATTGGGTTTTATCATACTCATCCCCTGTAATTTAAAACCAAAGTCAACATATTTTTTTTTCTTTCTGAAAGTTCTAGAGTTTAGATGTTATTTGCAAAATATGACACCATACATCGTCAATTTTAATATCTATTTGATAGGTAATTTTCGCAAATTCCATTTAACTTTGCAATTGTAATTTTGTTTTGGCTTGTTTGCTTTCAAATATGATGCATTAAAGGTACCAAGGACCATTCTCATCCCGACACCTATTTAACCTATGTTAGGAATACGTTTTATTTCAATGTATATTCCATGCCAACGTATTGGTTGATACAGTTGGTACTGTAATGGTTGAATTGATCGTTAGCTGCTTTGCAACATTTTCTCTCTACACATTTTCCTTATTGTCACAAAGTGTTGGACACAATGTAATGTTGCCATTGAGAAGGAAAGTAGGTAATCTGCATGCAGTCAATTGTCCAGTACATTGCCGTTAGGCTGAGCCAACACTCGGGCATAATTTGATGTAACAGTAAGGTAGATTCAATGCTTGATGAGAAAACAGAAACAAATGATACATCATGAACCATCATCCTCTGTAACACTTTTTATTGAAAAAACGTTATCACCTCTTTATAAAGTAGACAGAGAAATCCCTTCCTGTGGATAAGATCATTTTTAACGTTCAGCGCATACCTTTTTCCGAGTACTGAACTTCGAAAATCTTACCCTGAGGCCTGAGATTTCTCTGTCTACATCAAACAGGAGTGATCGATGACTTTTCTTCCCGCACTTTCCTAGTGTAGAAGTAAGCTTAAATGGTGATCTTAATGCACCTTGCAACAATCATGGGCAAACGCAAAGTGTGAGATAGTTGATGACAATACCCCGAATCAGTGCATAATCTGATCGCGCGGCGGTGACTGTTTCATAACAATAGTGTTTGTGAGATGGCCTTATTAAAACAGGAATACACCTGTAAAGCTGGGAATTATAGAATCTTACATGGGTGTGGTCAATGGACAGGGAAACAACCCGTGTAGTGTATTGATTCTTGTACGTTTATTTTGAGTTTGGGAGAAACAGAATCAAGCATGGATGTGGTCTTTGGACAGGGAAATCTCAATCCGCAGGTAAGCGTTTGGCTTCCCAGCATGAGGCTTAGTCGAGTGCTGGATAGAATTTTTACATGAGGGCGACGCCTCGTGCTGGGAAGCTAAACTCATGCACTGTGATTTGAATGTTCCTGTCCATAGACCACACCTATGATTTATTCTTTTCTCTCATACTCGAAATAGCATGTCAGAATCAATACTCTACACTTGTTCATGTGCTTTTATTCTATGACAGGCGCTCATGAATACAGTTATGATAAGTTCATAGGGGTGATGAACCCTGGACATAGAATAAGAAAAGTGTTAAATGCAGATAGTTAACATTGCGGCATGACGTCATTACGCGTGTAGGCTGACTATCTCTAGGGTGAATTCCTGTATTTCACCGGAAAATAAGTGGAGAACGTGTCTTTGTCAACTGCGACACACTTGACAAAGGCAAGATGACAAATATGTAATACTAATTGGTGTAACATGCTATAAG
This sequence comes from Mizuhopecten yessoensis, assembly GCF_002113885.1. Classification (NCBI taxonomy): domain Eukaryota; kingdom Metazoa; phylum Mollusca; class Bivalvia; order Pectinida; family Pectinidae; genus Mizuhopecten; species Mizuhopecten yessoensis. The sequence goes on from NW_018405595.1 coordinate 624,075, forward strand.
TTGCTTTGTCTGTTTGTTGCTAATGTAAGTTTTTTTAAATAAGCATTGTTATTACACTTTCCTTGGTTACAGTGTAGGAGGCACGGTAGGCTAGTGGTAGGACGCCGGGCTCGTGACCGAAAGGTTGCGGGTTCGAGTCACGGTAGTCTAGTGGTAGCACATAACCTCGTGTTTCAAAAGAAGTTTAGAACAGTTTGGATTTCAACTGTTTGGTCCCTACCATCACCGATTTTAGGCATACTGTATTTATTATCATATTATGACGCTGTAATCTCACGTGTGAGTCGTACGGTCATCTTTCAAGATACAAGGTGGTAAACTCTTCTGGTGGATTTCGTGTCTCCCAGTTTCGCCATAACCTTGATAGCCACAGTAATCTCTTGGATGAATTTGTCAAAAGTAATGAAAATACAACCTGAACATTGTCACTCGAAATCACAATAACTAAACAACCTGTCAAACGGTGCAGAATGTGGCACTCGCTGACGGTGCAATCAATGTGGTTTTATTGAAATGCAATACTAATGCAACCATACTGTTGAACTGCTTAAATCGGCAATAAATATCAATAAAATGCCTGAATCGGAACATGAATATCTGGAATGCTTTGTGATTGTGTCAGTGTAGGAGCCATGTTTGATAGATGTCAGGTATTTTTTTTATTTCCTGCACGTTCTAATAAATGTTAAAAATTAATGTAACTTGCAAATCTGTTAAACACAGGTGCATTTTCTTTTTTTAATAACGAATTATTCTAGCTGAGACTTTGCAATTAAGGCTTTCTGTTATTTTTTATTACTTTTAATGTGTTCTTCGTGTGCATTAGCTATCTAATAACGAATAACTATCATTATCGCATCCGATTTCAGGGAGTGAAAACAAATAAATAAGTGACTTGACTAAAGTCTCTGGACCATAGCCTAAAGCCAGGCACGTGATTTTTTAAAAACAAATAATGACCATATGTTTTACTCACAAATAAGGTACTACGACACAATTGTTATCTATAGTAACAGACATTTATTCTCTATTGTATACGACCTATTTGCGTGCAAACAATTGTTGCAAATATTACAAAATAATTCTGCACCCGTTAAATACTTGTTTTGTCTTGTTTATCGATACATTTCGTAAACTGCAAGAGAGCGTTCGGCTTAACGATCGTAACTTAGACGAATGTAGGTTTAGAATCTTCACAGTAAATGTCATATGAAGACAGTGTCAACAGCAATGATTGCTTTCACCTGGACATTACAGGACATCCAGCCTGGTACATAGTAACATGATTGTGACATAGGCAAACCAGATCTGTCTAGAGAGACACAACTAAAAGAAAGCATAGTAAAGACAAACAAGTAACTGGACCAAATTTTCCTACAAACATCTATTGATATGGTGTGATTAGATGGCTAGTAAAGGATCTGTGAGATGTCATCTTGTTTTCATTGGCGTGCCATGATGTTTAGTTGGTACATGTACATGTACAGCCAGTTCAAGATATATTGATGTGACATTACTTGGATTTGACTTACATTTTCGCATGTGTCGTCGAAGTAGCGGAAAACACTTCTGGATATTATTGGTATTATTGTCGTTTCACTTTTGCAATGATCTTTATCAAAATCTATTCTTGGTTCATAATAATCATTATAATAAAATAGTTCAATATAAATCTATTGAATTTGGGTTCAATTTATGGTAGTTTTGATACTTCGTGTTTCTGGTGAGGAAATTTCTCAATAACGGAAAATGTTTGAGTTGTAGATATTTGCAACTTCTCAAAAGTTACGGTAGCATGAGATGGCCTCATTAGTTGGTGAGATCACTCAAAGACCGTTTTAGATGAACACCCCACTCAAATTTATCGAGTGCTTATTTGAATCAGTGACTACGGAAATTGGTTCGTCGGAATGTGTAAAACAATTTATCAAATTGATCAGTTCGTGTATTTAATAATTATGTGATTATTGTTCTTTACTTTGTATGCCCCTTATGTGTGCGTAATTTAATTATTTCATAAAAAAAATTGGCAAATCAAGACAACTTTAGCTGTGTGCACTCCCGCTATTATTTCGTTGTACATATCAACTAGAATCATTTTTGCGTTGCTTTTAGAAGACAAAGACCGTAGCGACAGTTGAGAGCTTATACAATGAATTATGCCAAATCAGGACCAGAATAAGTATCTTTGGAAGATGATTAATCGAGTTTCATTTTCAAATGTGCACACGACAACCTAGTATTAGTTATCGTTTTTGTTTTAATTTTTTCGTTGCAATTTTTACAAACATTCACTGTGCCTTTCTATTGCTCCATAGTACTTTTAGGTGTAAATACTACGAAAATCTCCATTTACTGCTTCGATTTGCAGCTATATCATTCCATTCATTCCAGCTGTTTTTACAATCTTTCACAATGATACGTTGTCTTATATTTAAGTCGTGAGGTACTGATTAATCGACATTGTTTGCACAAACAAGACTAAATAGAAATAGTGTTATTCAGTATGCATTTATTTCAAAAAGGGATAAAAAGGTTTAAAGTATTATACAAGAATATATTTAAAATCTATGTCAATGATTAACAATATTGATTGAGGATTCGTGGATTTAGATATTTGTAAATCAAAGAACAAGGAAAAGCTGATTTTTATTTACTAGTATTTGGTCATCTAACGATAGGTAGGCGTCATGGTTTCTGAATTGTCAGCGATCATTTCGAACAGGACAGTTTTCAAAAAAGCGGAAATTAGCTATTTGTAGTATCGTTTCCTCCGTATCCTCTTTTCTCCCTAGAGTCCGATTTGATTGTGATAAGTTCCATGGACTCGCTCATCTCCCTCTTCCAGAACAGCAGAGCACTGATAAAGGCCTGTCGAAAGTTACTGTTAAACCAACCATACATGATTGGATTTATGCAGGATGAGGTCATGGCTACGAGTAGACATATAGCGTACATAAGGTTGAAGTTCTTGTCGACGAAGAAACGATAATCAAAATCGGCGGTCATGTTGAGAATCGTCCATGGAAGCCACGTCAAAGCAAAGGATACAGCCACAGCAGACAGAAGCATCATATTCTTTTTATTACGTTTAATATCACGTAAAACTCGTTTTAATTCCGTCTCCGTTATTGGATCACTGCGAATGCGCATGCGTAAAACATAACATATCCTTGTGTGTAATGTAATTACGACTGTTAGAGGCAATACATACTGGGTGAATGTAATGGCTACCGTATATACACTTTTATAGGTTTGGGAAGGCCACACTTCTGTACAAATCTGATAAATGCCGTATTCCATTATGCATGGCACCTCGACGTTGTGGAAGACAATCATTGGTATGCAACAAAGTATAGCTATTATCCAGATGAAAGCAATCATATATTTTAGCATGTTACGGTATTCCTCTTCCCTAGAGACAGTTACTATGGCACGGTATCTGTCGATAGCTATGGCAACAATGGTAAATGTCGAAACTAGGACATCAACATTTTGCAGACTTGGAACAGCCCGGCATAAAAAATCCCCTAGATGCCAATTTTTCAATGTGAGCTTGATTAATGAAAAGGGCATGCAAAACGTACACATAAGAATATCACAGATTGAGAGGTTGACAATGAGGATATTTCTAGGTTTTCGTAAGTACCGGTGTTTAAAAACAACTTGACATACAAGCGAATTTCCAAGAATTCCCGCTACTATCACAATAGTATAGGCTACGATCAAGTAAGTCTCTGTTGTTACGTCAAACCAGCGATCCGCATCGCGAAATTCTTTCACAATTAGTTGCAGGTGGCTTTGGTTCATGGTGCGCATATCTGCAAACCCCATCGTCGACGTGCACTGATACGTCATCACTTCTAGTGTTTCCGGTTTCATTGCAGTTCCGTCAGTTCTTCCGTTCCTGTCCTTAATCATACCTAAGTGTAGATTTGAATCTGAAAAGAGAATACGAAATTACTATGTAAGCAATCTAGAGGAGGTTAGGACATACAGCAGATCAATACCAAACACGGATAACTCTTCAAATATACATGTACCTTCAAATCTTTAAATGTTTCAACAGTTCATGGTTTATAATGATTTAGCCTGGATGACATATCCACGCATCAGTTTCTTTTGTCACGGATAGTTGATTTTCAAATAGCAGCATATGACAAATATACTCAGAAATACACAACTGTTAACGGTATTTCCAACATACCACGTAGTAGAACTATGCCTTCTTTTGAAGCAAATAAAAACTTACCCGTGATATATAAACAATTGTATCAATTCGATTTTCAAGGATTTTATGGTGGGATACTAGCAAAGATTTGCTAACTTGCAACGCAAGTTCTTGCAACATGCATGCCGGGATTCGTTTTAGCTACTGGTATTGTAAAAAACATAAGTGCTAATTAGTGTTCTGTAAATAACTCACGTAAGCCCCGCATGATAATTCCGTTAGTTAGAACGCCCATCGATATTTGATCATAAGAAATATTTGTCATTCTGTGAATTTCAAAGAATGAAATAAAACGAAGGTTAAATTACCTAATTTGTGTGTCTTTACCTTAATGATTACATCGGAATGAGGTTGTTCATTGTCATATGGCACTGTGTGTTGTATAAACATAATTTTATCATGTTTTGACTGATTTCTACGACTGCTTCATGATCCCTGAATCTAGCACCAGATATATATTGCCGCAGGTATGGGCGCCTTCACCAACGCATCTCATCACGTAGGAGACTTTCCCTTACAAGGCATTCCTTAAGATCTCTTTGTTCCATTGCAAATATGCGTTTTCTATATGACACACATTAGTAACGGTGTACCAGAGGTACCAGACAGAATCCATTTGCGCGTCAATATTGAATTTAGCGAAGCCACACTAATTCAGACAAAATCGAAGTTATTCGGCCGAATAGCTTCCTTATTGTTCCAGGAGCCCACATTACATATCTGATTTACGCCACTTACCCATAATTGGAATTTGTAATCAGTAATGAAACCATATATATACTTATTTATTTCAGAAGTTCTATTTAAAGGATAGCATTTCAAAAATAGAACCTATAAACGATTTGATCTGTCAAATTATTTCAAGCATACTTTCCGATTAAATGAAGTCCAGTTTTGTTTTAGAAAGTCTTATCCCGACCATTGCATTCCTCGCATTATTCACATACATGTAATGTTTCAACGACCTTCTTTAAACTTTAGCAAACGTGTGTATCTGTCTAGCGGTCATGTATCTCGTGATTGATTAATTCTTGCTGTAACGCTGTTGAACTTATTCGCATATTCTTAACTCACACAAGCTATTTACCAGTGTGAAAACTGCTAGGAAAAAAAGAAAGAAAAAGAAGGACATCGTGAATTTATTCCGGACGCAACACTATGAAGGCGTTGACACCCTCGTACTTCTGGTACAATGCAATATTTTGACAGTATCACTACACCCTTTTTAACATACATGTGTGATAAAATAGCTGATAACACCAAATCTTGTGACACTATTTTGTCTCTTCATATTTCAATAAAGCGCCCTAATATTGAAATTCACAGTATTTTCAGTATATTTTCAATGATAAATGAATTATATTGTATATATTATTTTTGGCTTGCCATGATTGAGTGGAGTGAGACAATTACCAAATTATTTCGTGAAATGAATAGACGAAAGTTAAATGTTCGTCCATTAGCCACATGACAGAAGATAAAACCGTATCATACATACAAATGCACACTTGTAGAACACACCTGATAGTCACCCTACTGACATTCTCTCCTCACTCAAGGTCACGATCATTATATAAAAGCTAACTATACATTGTGTTCTCTTTTTGATGCACGCGCCTGCAGCCATGACTGATTACATTAATGGTAATTCTGGTAAGAATAGAACGTCATAATCGGATTTGATTGGCGCGCTACCATTTAATTGGACATCTTTTATTTTCTGATATCGCTTACAGATCCGCTTGCTATTTTTGGATCTCAGCCTCCATGTGTGTATATTGACGGTCTTGGTATATCAACGATTAGAACGAAAAGTAATCGAACAATTAAGAAATACTTTAGATGCATAAAGTTAATCAAAACGCGAAAAGTTATACAAACATTTTGCATGTACTACAAAAACATGGCATATCACAAAGAACTTTTAAATTCAGTATTATTGGTATTTCCATCATAAAGTCTTATTAGACAAAAGGTCGAACAGGCGAGTTGTACATTGTTGTTTGTATGTAACGTTGTGCAGAATTAAGCGGTACTTGAACAATCCTCTGTGACACCGAAAATAAATGCGAAATACTTAATAATTTTATCAAGATATCTTATGGCATAAAAATGTGGCATCTTCGACAGGCCTTTTGCGTCTGTAAAGGTTCTTTGTGAGACAGTTTATTTGAAGCAAAGGAACAGATATATAACACAATAATGAGAGACCATACAATGGCGGCATAGTAGACATACACATAAAGTATGTGTCGATGGCGTTACAAACAGTAAAAAAAAAAACAGGGAATCACTTCTGTGCATGGCATCAGTACACATGCAACAATCAGTCTATACTGTCATTATTGAAATTAGAAGAATTTAAATTATATAACTACTGAGGCAAGGCCCCATGGTCCAGTTTGACTAATACAATATATGACAATCAAAACATTTATCTTAAAGAATAGTGAAAATGATATTTAGATATACAGTTTATTTCTGTTCATGTAGAGTGAATTTAAAACCGTTTTGAAAATTCAAGTAAGGACTTGAATTATTATTGTGCATGATTAAAATGTAAGGATAATGTATTCACACATACAAGGTACTTTGTAGTTGGTTCAGTTTGATTCGTTTGCTATTTAGTAACGAGTTTTTACAAAGTTTAGATATTTTAGCATTTATGAGTAAGAACATCAATAAGGTTCAATACATGTACTTGTTACGAACTTGTTGGATGCGTAATTTCTAAATCAATATGAACGTATAGATGTTATCACACCCTTGCGGACAATGTCAAATGTCAAATTTCCTAAGCGATCAGCCCTTTGTCAACACGTAAGCATTAATCAAATACATAACACAAGGAAACAAGACAGTGAATAATAATCACACAGTTATAATTGAATTATACCACTAGTGATTAAGCATATCTCTGAAACTGTCGAAAGATACAGCTACATGTATATCTTTTGTTTGGCATTTAGTTTTTTGTTGCACGACATGATTCACTTTGGATAGACGAGACTAGGAGGTACATATCACTTCCCTACTGTAAGGGTAATTGGAAACTTATGTCTACATGTTGCTTTGATATTTCGCAACGATTACATGCGTTACGACTATTTTGGTTTTCCCGTGCGTTAGTTTAGACTTTACCTATCACATAGATAGATACCTTGATATAATGATGCGATCTTAATGATCCATCAACCTTTAAAGGTCAAACGTTGCGAAACAATGAGACCTATGGATGAACACAATGAAAGGCAACTGCATCAATCGAACAGTAAATACAAATTGAGAAGGTACATACATCATACTTATGAATACCTATTTCCAAAATAAGAAATGAAAATTGGTATGTCTTTCGACAGTGGCCTCTTATGGTTTGTTTCCTTGCTGAATTGCTTTTCTGAGTATCAATAATATAAGTGATTGGAGTAGAAATAATAAAACAAAACGTGATGTCCACAAAACCAGGAAACATGAAACCAAACATTAAATCATTAATAAAATCAAAAATGTATTACATGTACAAGTAGCGGCAAACAAGCATAACCTATCTCTTACTGTAACGATAATATGAATGTTAATAAACGAACATCTATCTGTTGTACAAAAATTGTATCAAACAAACATTTAATAGATGGTACTTTGCATTGTTGAATGTCTGCTAATTTAATCATGAAATGTATGACAGTAAAAGGTTGATCCTAATTATGATAACAAGGTTGATCTTTACACAGAAAAACGTAAGGGTTTGTGCTCTGTTGGCTGTACAGACACATTGGGTTGCATACAAAACATCTTAATATTAGTTTCTTCAGATCAATAGTGTTTGCGATTCAATTTGAGAATATGCTTAGGCAATTTAGCAGACCTTACTACTTTCCCGTTTCCTCTAATTCCGAAATGACGGGGAATCCTCATTAGGTCAAGGGTTAGATTTCGATCCCATTTCCCCCCCATTTCCATGACATGATCAGGAATCTATATTAAGACCAAGGCCCGTATTCATGAAACCGTTCCAATGCTCAAGTATGGTTTTTGTGCTCAAACTTTATTTCTTGCTCCAGTTTTAAATTGATAAAAACAAATGTTAGTTGGTCAATGATTTGGGGGGAAAAAATTTGAAGAGACATAAAACCAAATACTGTTTTCAATGTTTGGCGTTTTGATCGTTTGACATAATTTTTATGCGGCACAAAAGAAGTTGGGTGGAGAACAGAATCCATGCTTGGGCATGAGAATGGTTTAATAAATATAGGCCCCGGTTACGGAATTTTTTAATCCTGTTGATACGAAGAAATTTCATTCGTTGCAGCGAACTTTCACCGTGCCAATGTTTGCTAGGACCGAGAAGCCTGAAATTAGATATGTAAATCTGAATAAGCTTTTAAGGGTCAATGTGTGCTTATACTTATTGTCATACGAAAAGTAAAATGCAATTCAGTTTAGTTATTCACGACTTCGCAACAACTATTGTTACAATAACGACGGTTTATATTTGTGAAGAGGCCGCTCAGGAGTGGCGTAAATTAGCATTACTTGAACTAAAATGACTTAATTTCGGTTTGTGAGCATGACATTTCAAAATTATCCAATATAAATGTACTGATACCTTTGCAGACATTCAAAAGGTTAACTTAGAAGATATGGCGTGGTACCTACATTTTCATCCCCGGATCATCATCAGTGCTGTTTTATAGTTCTAAATCCATTTGATACAAGACGATAACAAATGTCGCCTACAGTAGGTGTCAGGAAACAATCATTACCTAAAAGGGTAGCGACGATTGCTACGGTTTATCTTCCGTCCATTCTAACATCAATACAAACTGGCTATTTAAAACATTTTAGAGGCGGATATGTGATATTATTCAATTATAGCCTTTGACTGTGGTCGAGATCTGGATTTATCAACCGGTATTGACTTGGAGCGCGTGATTTTTGTTGAAGGACTGGGCGTTTCTAAAAATAGAATTATGACGTGTCTCCAAATAATGCGTCCTCGGTCAATGTATTTTTTCTCGGGTTCATAAATCCAGGTTTTGACCCAAGTTGAAGGCTACAATTGTTTAATTATTTTACAAAACAGTAATGTAGCAATCTGAAAAAAAAACACAACAAAAAAGCTTCTGGATGGTGCATTATTTGGAGACACGTCATAATTCTATTTTTAGAAACGCCCGGTCCTTCAACAAAAATCACGCGCTTCAAGTCAATACCGGTTTTTATCGTTGCACACGTGATGCACTCCTGGCCAATCACTTGTCGGAAATAATATGAAAAAATAGTAATGCATCCTATCATGTTGACACTACCTCGTAAGTGTTATCATCATTGTGTTCCGTTTCGAATCTATCATACTCAAATTGGCATCCGCTAAATAAAGGTTACAAGCGAAAGGTCAAGGAAATGTTATGTCAAAGTAATTAGTATTGTATAATAGGTTTATCAATGGGGCAAGCGTAAATTACTTACTACCGAAAGTGCATTAATCGTTAAATATATTTTATTGACTTTTGATGAAGGTATACATTGAGATAAAAAGTCCTCATAGTATCATATTAGATTGAGGTCTGTTTCATTTGCTTTACTTTTCGGTGTATTGCTTTCCAAAAAGTATTGATGTAACATAATCTTTTCAAGATAGTGATACAGTTTGTTTAACGTAAATTACATCAACAACATTTTATGAACGAAGTGTAAGTACTGTTTGGAGATATTCCTACAAGAAAAAATAAGTAAACGATGACTTGAAAAAAACTTCAAAACAATAGCACCCTACATGTTACAGCAATAATAATATATTTGCTTTTCTGGAGCAAAATAAATATTGCAACACTTAGAGAAATCTATATTAACCAATTGATCAGAATATAAACATGCGTTTTGATGCACAGTATATCTTTTAATAGTCAATTTATATTTCAGATAATAAATAACTTCACCGAAAACATTAATTCGGCGTTCTTAGTATGTTCTTGTAAACAGAACGTTTCAGAGCTATTTGTTTAAGAAATAAGGTTTTATTAAAATGTCAGCGGTTTAATGAATGTTCTAATATCAATACGTTCCTTACAGTCTTATCTATTAATACAACAGTAAGGTCAATGAGAAAACAAAATGGCATTGCTGCAGTTCAACTCACGTGAATGTCTTCATATCATTCGGACTCAAATTGATTTTGACATGTGTCAATTATATGTCTTTTCTGCATAGTAGTGCCAGTGACTGAACTAATGTACTTAGACTGGAGCTTGAGGCTAATGTCAAATTCAAGAATTTTTACTTGATAGAATAAAGACCAAGATTGATTTCGCAAGAGACAAACACCTTAGCATATGTATGATAGCTGCCCCCGCACCATAGGAAGGCTTTTGATTAAGTCCTCTGTCAGAAGGTTGTCACTGTTCCCCCTCAGAATACAGAGAGTTATTAATTTCGGAATGGCTGAATGAGATTTCACGCTACCGACTAACATTACATACCAATATGTAATGCTCCAGATTTTTCTGTTCCGTCTTCACATATGGACAGATTGAAAATCATTCAATCGTAAATCCATGCCAGTCACACGACACAATTTGCCTTTAAGAAACTGAACATAACAGATTCAGTGTGCGTCATTGGTAAATATAACTGCACCTAAGCCAAATCTCTTAGAAAATGTTTGTGTTTTACGTCATGAACAGCTATGGTCATTTAAGGACGCGCCAGGATTTGATGGTGGAGGAAAGCCGGAGTTCCCGGAGAGAAACCACCGACCTAAGGCCAATTCATTGTGACTGCCCATCGTACATCTCGAACCGACGACCCAGTGGTGGAGGGTTAGCGGTGGCAGAATGTCAGACGCCTCAACCACTCGGTCACCGCGGTCCCCACACGTACAGTACAACTTCATATACTTGTTAATGTATTTCGTTGGTCCCTTATCCACACTGCTTATAAGTGACTATGTAACATCATGTATAGAGCTCGAAGTGTAAATAGAGTAAAATATATCTCCGTGTTAAATAAGAAAACGATATACAGCAAACGCCAAAATACAGTAGCGAAATACAAATGTAGTGTCGATATACTTTTACATGACCACAAGTCTGATGATCCACCAAACCAAAAGGAACGCAATGAGGAACTCCAGCGTTTGAAATAAAGAACGAAGGGCAAACCAATTGTCCAGAAGTAATTATGCTTGTCTTGAAACACAGGATACTCAGTGACTAAACAATTGAGGTTTGGCTAACTGCAGACAGTTCCTTGTGAATAATATACGTTAAGTCAAGGACCCATGTACTCCCTTCGTGCTTCCCGCTCACAGAAAAAGTAAAATGTTAAAGGGTTCCTGATGACATTTGGTAATTAGCTTGGATACTTCATAAAATTAGTGCTGTTGTGCAGAAATTGAACTCACAACTAATTGGCAACAAAGAGTTTGGTTTGGTTTGGTTTTATCCTGTTTTACGTTCTGTCAACATCTATGATTGATGTTTTTCACATCAGTTGTATTCTACATCAAAAGTCCGTAGAGGTTTATATACAAAATGTACCAACGTTGTAATTCAACCATTTCTTACAGTTATTTTAAACTCATCGCTTGAAAGCTTTTTAACCACGACAAACATTACAAAATCCGATTTCAGATGACCTTAGAACAACTACTCGTTCAATATGTCCATCACTTAAAAAAGAAAGTGCTGCTTGAAATCTGAAATTAAACAAAAAACAAATCTGTATTTCTTGACCCCGATGCAAAAACTGCTCTCAACGAACTGCATGATAAGTTGCGGTTGTGTCTTGAGACAAAACATATAATAGTTTTTATCACGATGCCGTATCATTCCCATTCTGATACTTCACAGCATTTATCATTAACAATGTGTTATCGTCTGCTCTGCTACTTGCTTTACAAGTCCAACATCCAATTTGCGTATCAAACAAGGACAAAGGTTACAGCATAATGAAGCAAAGGACATGATGAACACAACATCAGATAAGACAGCGTTTCCTATACCAAATCATATAGGAAAGCATGTTGTTCTCAACGATGCATTTTCAAAACTCAACACACAAATTCAATTTCCACCCTTAATTGCTTATTGCTGCAATACAAATCAAAAACAAAACGCTTCATGAACTTTGCTTTATGATCAGACCGTATGCGTTTCAAAACGTGCTCAACATTATATTAATCTTGAATCTGAACAATATTAAAACAAATTACGATTCACTATATTTTCCTGAACGCAAACGAGATTCCAATCATTTCCCAATATGCTTTTTATTCAATTCTGCCATATGCTCATGTCTTGAATATTCTATAAATAGCAAACAAGAAGTCACCTAGTTCACATTGCATTTTGTTTTTATAAATAATGATCCTGTAAATTTGCATTGGAAAATGTCAACACAAATTGTATTTTATTGCAAGTTTTTTTTTTTGATAGTGATGGCTAATCGATCGAGCACATGTTAACGGACAAGTGATTTATTTGATTAATTATTGATCTTTTATGGTGGTTTGTCAGCATCCGTAGGCGTGAACATGTATCCTTCATCAGTACGCCATGGGGTGTTACTTTACCCAGCTAAATACCAGAGCGTCGTCGTAAGGGTCATTTCAAATATCAAAAGAATACATCACCTTCAGAGCGTGTTCAGTTTCTTTAAAAAGTAAATAGGGCATGACACTAGGGAATTGTTATACTACTTAGGTTGTGGACGCGAATTAACTGATAGAGCAGTTCGTCAAATAGGGCTATTCAAAGGCTATTTCTATTTAAATGTGCCTCCGGTCTGTCCTTATGCGTAGCGACCTGTACACAGAAGCATGACATCTCAACCCGTTAAATCGTGCTTACTACCTACATCTAAATGGACTTACTATAAGTGCCTAACGAGTCACCAACAAAGGAACAGATTAAGTAAGGGAAACTAGAATTGATCATAAATGTACCAGGTGTTGCAACTTGGGCTAGTGATGTACATTGTATTGTGATTCCTTCGGTTTCCATGTTAAGATAACAGACTAACACAGAGTTCTACTTTTTCTCAAGATTCGCATCTTGATGTTCATTTTATATGGTAATTCCTTTATATTACAGTTGCTTTTGTCATAAACATATATGGAGTTCGTTATATTCCAGACCAACTTAACAGCTCTATACTACTTGCTTACAACCATCGATTTTGGCATGTGTGTGCGGTCGCCATTGTTGTCTCGTGAAAGGATTTTATTAGGAAAAAGTGGGATGTATCATGGTTAAATATCGTCTCCATATGACTTTATCAAGGTCACAAATCTCTAAATCTCTGAACAAATTAACAAACTTGCTTAAAAGTCGTTGCTCCTTTATTGTGACACCCGAGCAACCATTTATAAGGGTAAAACAAAGAACGACGAAACGCAATACAAGAAAAGAAAAGAAAACGTCACGTTTCGTAACGAAACAGGCGAATCTAGGTTTTCAAGATCAGTAATTGGTTTGCTGTGTATGGTTTGTGTACGTGAATGGTTTGGAAGGTAATGACAAAGAAACTGTATATTTACAGTAACTGCATAGTAAAAGTGACTAATTGATGGGTGCAATATTTTGAGTAGGAATCTTAATGACTACAAAATTGCTTCTTGAGATTGCTTCCTGTTGCAATGACAGTTGTCAGGAGATATGTCAAATAATGTAATTGAAGATGGGGTACTTACACCATAAATCTCAAGCAATGGCAAAAGACTCTTTATCTTCAAAGTTTCATTCTTTTAAACGGTATAATTATGCCCACGTACAATGTAACATGTTTGTCAGTTTCGCCCTGGAGTTTGATTTCATGAGATAAAAGATTATTCGCCCATCAACATCCAAGGCCATACAGGACAAACCGATCCTATATGCTAACATCGGCAACCAAAACTGCTATATTATTTTTTTGGTAGTGTTTGTCGTGAATATATTAATAATAAAAATAATATAATTCGAGATTATTGTATACCGTTTTACCACAACCTAGTTCGTAGGTCGTCTCAAATATTAGTATCCGTGGTTATAGGGCCTTTGCAACCAGCCATCATCTTTCTCAACTCCCTGGGGACCATACAGCCGGTGCTGCCATTTCGGCGCTCACAGCTAGCATTCAACAATTCCAGCCATGCCCAACCACGCACTCATTTACAGCTGAGTAGACTGGAACAAGCGGAGAAAAGTATCTTGCTCAAGGATACAAAACAGGGCCGTGCCGTGACTCGAATCCGCAACCCGTCCAACGCTAGACTACAGCGCCTCCTAATAATAAGAATCGATGTTGTTTATCGTAAAGTGCTTAGCTGTTAAAGACTCTTCACAGGATCGACAATCATGTTGTTCATCCATGTTGGAAAGCCCAAATGTGTAGTAAATTCGTGACTTAGCACAATCCGGTAAATGCAGTATTTACCGTTTACGACTATGTGCGCTCGTACAGCTGATGGATGTATGGTCTTCTGGCAGTACTTAAACTAAACTTATTATAGACCAAATCATATGCAAAATAAATGGCCTCCGACATCCGTCTTGGGTCAGAATGCCTGATCAAAATATACGTATTAACAGTACAATGTAACAATAATATTGACGTACACTGTATATATTTAGGAAAGAACGATTCGTTCTTGATATCTTTACTGCCAGACTACATCAGCACATCAAGTTGCACTTCGTGTATTTACATACATAATGTATCTAAACCAAACTCCAACTATGTATCATAGAAATGATTACAAAGCTTAATTAATTATAAAAAAATAATATAGTTATCAATCAATTCTTGATAATAATATTCCTGCTTACCCCTTCCATGTGTATCTGTCGTTGTATATTGCTCGTTAAATTACAGTTGCTGAGATAGATGTTGAATGCTGATGTACAAACTAATCACAAAAAGATTAAGAATTATAGGCCAATTTTGTGATCCTCATCATAATTTCATTGGTTACTATTCGATTTCCTTATGCGATATAAATAACTACATTCATTGTTTTTCTCATTAATATGTCTTGTTGGTGTTTCGTTGTCACTGCCCCAGGTCTCATGTTTGGTTACAGTTTTCGCTCGTGACAAATTGAAATAAGAAAAAACTTTCTATGAAAATGGTCGAGTCGTTGTTTGATACATTGAATTGAATTTCTGACAAAATGGCAGAAACACGTCCCGCACGTAAACATGGATTCTCTTTCATGAATAAATGATAGACATGATCATTGCTCCATGGCGTTTCACTCGGACATTGATACACCGATTCTTATGTTGTATGTTTATAATTGTCTTCGTCGCTTCCATTTATGTCTCCCGGTTGTTAATCGTGGCCAGAATGACAGTCTGAACACATCATTTACAAGTAAGGCACGTTGTTCGGTAAATGTCTACCACAAGACAAATGTTGTTCGCACTCGCGTTTGTGCTTCAGACAATCGATCTGAAAGATTGATGACATATTAGTTTGTAATGTCTGACATGGT
The DNA here is from genome assembly GCF_002113885.1 of Mizuhopecten yessoensis. Classification (NCBI taxonomy): domain Eukaryota; kingdom Metazoa; phylum Mollusca; class Bivalvia; order Pectinida; family Pectinidae; genus Mizuhopecten; species Mizuhopecten yessoensis. The sequence goes on from NW_018405595.1 coordinate 639,782, forward strand.
GCGCGCTATGATCGACTTATTGACAAAACAATAAAGCAGGGTTTAGGTATCACATCCCAATCAATGTCCGGTCAAATGTAAAGAGTCAGACATACCGTACCGTACTGCGGAGTGTATTGGATGTAGAAATTGAAATCAAAATACAAACAAATCACTATGGGATCAATGACGTTACTGAAATGAAAGAACACTACTGTTTAACTAACACAAGGCATGGTCTCTCAAGAATGTCATTACAACAAACGCATCTTATCACACCTCATTGCCACAAATACATGTTTTGCTATATATTGTAAAAAGTGATATCAAAAACAACAAGATATACAGAGTACAAGTAGTCTTAACCCATCCTGGAAATAAATTCTACTAATCATGCTCCCACCTCGCCAAGTGTTTGTTGTAGTCCATGAGTATATTGGGTTCACAATTTAATTGATGGAAAAAAGCCTCTTGGTTGTTGAACCTTTATGAAAAGCCAGTGTAGATTTAAACTGTATTAAAATAATCATATGCTGCTCCTGTGACTATAGAATTATTACAGAAACACTTGTATTGTTCAATGTGATATGAAATAGTCGACGTAACTAGAAATTAAATATACATTAACGTAATGAAATATGTTATTACAATTTTACCTGATTTTAATTGATTCAAATTCTGTAGAATCATTATTCAGAGGATTGGTTTTTAAGAACGTTTTAAGGATATTAAGATAATTCTTTTGGCATTAATAGAAAATTTTAACCACATATTCTTAGTGTTTATGGATTTCACAACCCTTCATAGGCATGTTCTGATTTCCAATTTTGCATTGTTTAGAGGGTATATGATGTGGTGGTACAGTTAATGTTGTTTACTGTCTTGATGACAAGAAAGAAATATTTCTATCTGTATGGTCATACCCAAAGAACAGTAAGTACACGTTTATAATCAGTATTTTTAACTGTTTATGTATCGAGTAGCTTGTCATTGCATATATCTCATAAATCAGACTGATATCGCTCTGACGAATAAGACGGATGTCAATTTTGCAACGATAGCAAATTAGTTAGAGTTGTGAGAGGAAGCGTACAGGCACCGTCTGCGAGATGTCCAGTTAATGATCACATTGCCTCATATCTGTTTGGCATGGCATTAGGCAAAGGTCTGAGAAAATATTATGACCGAGCATAGTGTCGAAATCATTTGTAAAACAAAATACCAAAATATTTGAAAGAGGGGGCGTAGAAACAACCATTTCGCCGAGCGGAGCGAGGCCAAACAAAATTTGGACCTGTTTTTTGCTAAAAAACATCAAATAATTGTGAAATGCACTAATGTAACGGGCTTTTTTTAAAAAGGGAGGGTGGGGGGCGTACGCCCATTACGCCCTCACCTGGACCCGCCCCTGCCACACCGCGCCATCTCTGTAAAACAGCTATGCTGTTGTTTTCGTTCCTCAGCCAGTTGCCCTTGCCATGATAATATCTAATGACACATCTTAATTTGATGATATGAGTACCTGGATCACAATTTATGTATTCATGCATGGATAAATTGAATAAAGTATTATATATATATATATAACGATAAATGCGAGTTTGTTTATTTAAAAAAGCTTGATAAATAAACTTGAGAGAGGTTGGCATCACCGACCAGTAAATCTCTGATTGTCTCTGACATTAGGTATGTTGTAGCAGATATTTCTTTCAGTTAGAAATTACCTTGAGACCAAATGAGACAATGAGTGCATTGGATAACCAGAACTTGTAATGAAGAGGTTCCGCTGATTACGAGTGAAAATAAAGCACGATGGTGGCGGTGCCTGCATTTACATTCATTTCAACTTCATCTTTATGTGCAAGTTGGGATAATTTGCTTCAATAAGGGTTTCTTACAACATGGACGTTTCGTTTTTGCTATTTCCTGTTTAATGCTTTTTGTTATCCGTGATTTTGCTATATTATATTGCAATCCCTATGAGATTCGATGTGCATGATCCAAACTCCTATCATCGATCAGAGAGATCACACCACACCGTTCCAGAGGTCGACTGAGACAGTGAAACGCCGCTAGATGAGTAAGTGTATTAAGTTGCAATTTTCTTCATAGGGCTGACACAAGCCTGCAGAAAAGGCTATCATCTGATATTTTATGTTTTGTTTTTGTGAATCCAAAAGTAGTAGTACATCTTACATGAACATAAGCAAACAATTAAACTGCAGAATGTTTTCTAAGAGACCTGCAAATTCACCCATCTTCTGAAAAGAAAGAAAATCGAATCTGCAGTTAGCGGGCCGCCTCCAATACAGATACAAATGATGGATAGGCCGATTGCTTTTGAGGATTATATTTGACAAAATAGAATTTGGCAAGGCTTAAATCAGTCGTTTCATATGGCCATGAAATGTCTACAGATCAAATATTTTTCATTGGGCTTACCAGGGATTCAAACATGAATAAAATCGTACTACCTAGGAAATAACATAGCTAGCTGATATCATAGGTAAGCAAGCATATACCTTATCAAAACAACACACGCCTTCAATAAAAATGATGTCGTCATTCATAAACTTGTTGGGGGGGTTTTGTGGTAATATTTTTTCTAAAATATATCTTACAGCGACAGAAACGCTTCCTCCAAGTATCAACCGGTGATTTCACCTTGGGTTATTGATTCCGTCACTAGACTAGCATAAAACCTACTGCTGATATATTGTATTACCATTACTATACTCTATTAAAACAATTGCGTGTTTGGGATAAAAAGGGAACCAAACAAAAACGTTTTTTTTCTTCAATAAACTACAAGAGAACATCGAGGTGTCAACAAAACCGTCACTCGAACTCGAAAACGATGAAACTAGGGCAACTAATGCACATAGTATATAGTAAAATTGAGTCCATTGAAAAAGTATCAGATTAAGACAAGATTTTCTGGAAGAGAACTTCTGTCAAATGCAAGTCATGTCACGTCCTCATATCGGGAACCCGTAAAGTGACACCAACACCACAGGACACGCTAATGAGTGTTAGGGGGGGGGGGCATCGACCTTCATAGCACACAAAGAAATAGCAATGTTTCCAATGCGATTGTGATTGCGACAACAAACTTGTCAATATTCTTCATCAACCTACATCTTTGAAAACCATGTCTTTTAAAATTGTCCGTCAAAAGTCGTCATATATCAAAGATGTCATGATATTCGGAGAAAGCACTTAAACACTATTAACTGCGATGTAAAAACACCATAGGTTGGGGAGGCAGATATGTTACTATCAAGAAAGGGATAGTTTGAAAATTGAAATCTTCCCGATAATCTTACAGTGTAATTGAAAGCCGTTCATGTTGGTCATGTTGAAGTAATGGTCGCGGAAAGTGGACTTAGTTGAGCTAGATGAGTCGGTAAGCTCAGGAAGGTAGAATATATAACATCGAAGTGTTCAATCAATTTCTTGTTATCTAAAAATAGCACACTTTCGATAAATCTCAATGTGAAATTTTAGAACCTTGAAAGGTTTTCTGTTAACTATTTTGATAAGCTCATCAATAAAATCAGCGTCACAATAAAACAACGACTAGTCGACCAAAATAGAGAGGCAGAGTTTGTTTCCGAGGGAATGCCTAAAATCACCGAACTCAACAAAGATATTTTCACCCAGTAACGCAGTCTTCCTTACAATTTCATCACAATGGTAAGCCTTTATTGTGTTTTTACAATTAATCCAATGTCATTAATCCCTAATCAGAAGTTGTTACCTTTCACGTCTGCTATGCAGACACATTTTGCCAGAACGCTGTTTTTTTGGTTGTTTATATATCCATATGGTAAAATCCACAACAGTTTCTATTTATTACATTTTTGCGTCTTGCGACACAAATATTGCTACATCAAAAAAGCGCGGGATATTGAAGAGTAATTGTTGACGCCAGGTGCTGATGACGTCACGCTTGACATCAATACAGAGCGCCATTCTGAATGGGTTTCTTGTGTAATTCTGTCGTTTGCTACTATCATCTGGTAATATTTCCAAGCAGAAAAGTTGTTAGTTGTGTAGTTACGTATATAATTACCATAATGTTTGTTGCAAAGGTGGAACCCAACAGCCACTTATTCTGCCGTCACTTCATCTTAACTTTAAATTGAAAATCTACGCAGTGAATATAATATATAGACTACGGCGGTGCAACAGGAAAATAAAAGCGTCGGTTCACGATGCAGTAACAAATGCATGTTCTCACCTAATCCTGTTTCTTCATTTTTTCTGATTAAGAATTCAAAAAAGTTAATGGAACCCGATACACCGCGCATCCTGCTTGAAAGATAATGAATGCAAATAATTTTCAAGTACCTTGCGTAGTCTATCAAATACAATAACACACAATACGTTTAGAAGATATGTAGTGTTCAAGGATGCAATAACTAAGCGAAAGGCAAGCACGTCAAACAATCTGAAGAAAAAGAGAAAAAGAGAAAATCAAAGCGTACATGAACTCAAAATTGATCTCACGAATATGAAAAATGAGTAACAAAGGCAAACATTACATGGTGACTCTTGGAATAAATAGGTGCATACGACCCTATGCTACACCCCTTGACATGAACGAATTGTATACGCCTTGTCTGTATGACGGACATAGCCGATTGACCGTAACACAGCAAAACAAGTGTTATTGACATTTGTATATACATTTTTCACAAGAGCATCTGGTAAAGTCCCAAGACAGAGTGAAATTTTGATAAATAGACGTTTACATTTAGAAAAATATCCATCAAATGGTTTTCGAAATAAAGACAGAGAAAAACTGATTGAATGCTGGTAGGTTCTTAACAAAACGTTGATTATAAAATTAACTTGGTACTGTCGAATGTCCTCTAATCAGAAGACACACCAAATCAGTCGATAATGCAGGGAGTCAACATAATTCGCGTCATACAATAAGATGCAGTTGAATACAGCAAGAGAAATTCTTACCGACAATTTGACCATTTTTGTGTTTTGGATTGTATGGGGGAATATGTTTGGGTAACCGATTTGAAAAAACATGATTCATTTTTTCTAAATTTTCTACGTAATGTTCAAAATTAACTGAACAAATCAATACCGTTGAACAAAATCCAAGTAATATAATAACAGTGTTACCTTCCTTTAATTTACATTAATGCTTGAAGAAACGGCCGTGACGTTAACAACTAGGCATGCCAGATTTGGGTAATTGACTAGAATAACGAAGATTGGTCTATAATAGTTTAGACGATTGAGTTTAGATGTACGTATAAGGTTTTATCATACAAAACAAATGATAACTTGAAATATGTTGGGAATTTTTGTCAGTTTTGTGATGAGGTAGTAATGTCTAAAAGGTTTAATTTCCTTGGTAATTTAATCAGTCCCCGATGTAAACTGTAACCTGTATCTTGAATTATTTCGCGCGGTTTACATGAAATATCAATTTAAAAATAAATCATCCTATATATATCCAAAAGTGTGTAACCTTTTAAAGGGATAAAGGGCCATATTTCCAATTTCGCCGTGTTTTTGTGCATGTTTTTGAACACTTTAGACATGATGTCCCTTCCAAAGACCATGCGTACCGCTAATGGGTCCATAATTGACGAACTGGAACTTGATATTTCTAATAATTTGTTTTTGTCAACAACTTTTAGAAATTAAGAAATAAAAATACTTTGTGTACAAATGTAAACGATTAAAAGCGATTTCTGTTATAAGTGCTCTTCATTTACAAGTTCTAGATATCCTGTCTCCAGCGCACATACACGCAGGCAATCATGTATTACACACATGCAGGCTCGTCCTCGGATGACCTTGGCTGTTTATGTGACGTTAAATAAAATGAAAACAAACCAAACCAAACGGATTCTACACACCATCGAACCACAGCAGCATAGTAAGAAATCTAGCACCGGCAAACAGGCTCCGTATGTAACGTTGTGTGATAAATTACAGTATTTTAACTTTATTTAATTATTCATCTTAGTAAGCGTAGTGTTTGAAGAGACTTGTTTTTGACATACAAAGTGAAACAGATTTATAGAATTGTTCCTTTAAAAAAAGCCGTAATGCTTAAAATTGAATTTTGCTACACACTGAGTTTTCGAATGCCTGACTTATTTAAGAAAAAATCAGCCTTGATTATCACACTGAAAGCACGGCATTATTGAGTTATTTAACCCTCCATAACAGAAGAAACTGTAAATAATAGCAAGTATTCACATTTACGAGACAATTTGCAGAACAGAATTCATCAATCGAAATTTCCATAAATTTGTCATAAGTCGTCGAAGAAAATGTATTGCTTACATTGTTTCTCTTATATTTGGGGTGTATATTTTGTCAGTTCTGTCGATTGCAGTTCGTTTCAACAATTCCTGAGAATTTTGTTTCACTTCCTTTTTTCTGTTTGGTATCAGGTTGCCTTTCGTTTTGTTTTGATGGTTTTTTTGTTCCCTGTACGGTTACACTTTTCGTATTGATTTGAGGTGTTTTAATGTTGTAGTGCCCAGTACCAGTATTGTGTAACAAGATGGTAGGCTCTGCTAGTTGACTACATTGTACCAGTCCTCGAGGTTGGCCGCAACCCACTGGAAATTATTTTTGCATGGTTGACATGAAACACTATTTAAAGATTTTTTTTTGTAGGCAAAGTTGTCAGTTTGTAAAATTATGAAGGGGCTAAAAGTCACCTTTTCCTTTTTGCAGTATTATGCATATATTCTGAACACTCTAGAGATGCTGATTTTCATTTCTATTTACCTATAATGCTGTTAATGAGTCATAAATAGCGCAGTAAAATGTACACTTTGTTTGGCTTTCTGCATTTACAAATCGTAAGTTTTAATTATTATTTATCTTCTTTTTTTTTTTTCATAGCCTAAAACCGGTAACTATTCTTAACGCTGATATGGGACCTATTATATGAATGAAGTCGCATTTAAACACGATTTTCTGACGAATGCATATAAGTTGTGATGATCTCCTCTTACAGCTTTTTATTATCACTTTGTTGATTGTTTATGCGTTATTGCGTGCCTTTTTAATATTTGATGTCATACATGGCATTTGATTGATTGATAAAATGCACATGCATTTGAATGCCCTTTAAACGGAATGTTAAATTATGTTTGGATCAATATTAGTGTGACTGTCATCAGGTATTTGACAATTAATAAGTAAAGACAACGCTCACAATAACATTAATCAATGCCATGCATTCGAAAGAGTGTAAAGTTTATATTGAAACAAATGTAACACATATGTGGACCAAATAAAATGCTTGAGTGAAATGAAAGATTTATTAAGACACCAACAACGTTAACGTTTGAAACATATTTCAGACCTTTTTTTTGCGGTTGTATGAAATTATCAATCTGTTTTGTAATGGAATCATCCACGATATTTTTACAACAGAAATCTACTTTTTTTGGTTTTCTAAGAAAAAAATTCCATGTTTATATACTGACAGCGGACCTTTAAATCATCGTGCGATGAACAAGTGTAACATAATGGCCAACAGTACATTTATAAAGGTTTCCAGTTTGTATTAGATAGTTGATGTAAAGAAAATCGAATTTTCGAAATCAAAGCAATGAATTAATTCAAGATGGAAATCTTTATCTGCTCCTCAAAACTTTGTTACTTTGTTAATGTCAAACAAAGTGTTTCGATATTCGCTTAAGTACGTTAGTACTTGAAATAATTCATATTGGTGCCAAATTGAAACAAAGAAAAAGACAACTATTTTGTTTTTATATGTAAAGTTATCAGTTTTAATACGCATCATTACCTTGTAACATATAATGCAAATTAAAATGTAAAAAATGATATATCGGTAACTATCAAATATCAGCCTGGTATCTTTGTTTAGTTATCAAATACATGTACGGTAGACGTTATATAATTTATCAACTAATTCAACAAAAACATAAACATTACCACAGGTAAATTTTGTACTAAGTTTTACTTATAATAACAAAACTGTGTTAAAACACAAAGTACTTACGGATCCATTACAGTTGTATCGTCATACAGCACAGTTCCTATATATAGGCCTCCTTAGTGATTGAGAACAACTAATAATGGCCACGCTTCTTATAATGGGAGCCCAACCCAACTGTTAGTAAGCGGACCGTAGCACTCCCACTCACAGACGTGACTTTCATGCACGGTTTATCCATCGAGGCACGACCCACACAGCCGACCGACAAAAATTCAATCCATAAATATGAGACAATTCTTTATGTCTGAATATGTGTATGACTACAGGCAACGGGCAACGATTCCAATGGCACCGCTCTGATACATATTCAGGTTTGCTTATTGTATTCACTATCACATGTCTAGCAGTATTAGTCATGTAAGTTTGTTTGTGTACCTCTATAAACTGCGGTATAATTCGTTTCTGGCATACCACATCTGTTACACTGTACCAAATTGTATAGGTTCACATTTGTGTACTTAACTTTCGTGTTGACATTGTTTTGGGTATCTTAACACTGTTCTGAGGTATTCTTTACATTGTAATAGTGTATTGTTACATTTTTGTCATTGCATTGTTGTGTTGTGTTGTTACATTGTTGTCGTTACATTGTTGTGGTATATTGATACATTGTTGCCGTTACATTGTTATGGCGTGTTGTTACATTGTTACCGTTACATTGTTGTGGTGTATTGTTATATTTTTGTCGTTATATTGTTCTGGTGTCTTGCTACATTGTTCCGTTACATTGTTGTGGTGTATTATTACATTGTTGCCGTTGCATTGTTGTGGTGTGTTGTTACACTGTTGCCGTTACATTATTCTGGTGTCTTGATACATTGTTTTCGTTGTTGTGTTGTATTGTTACATTGTTGTTTTGTATCTTTGCATTGCGATGTGCATCTTTATATTAGGTTGTATATCTTTATATTGTTGTGGTGTTCCCTCCCTTTTTGTCACATTATCTTGTCTAAATTATATTATTCCCTAAAGAATCATCCACTAACATAGTCTGTAAAACACTTTTAATGGTTAGCAATTTGACCTTAAACCAAACAATTAATGATACATTGGCAAAGTTTAAAATTGATACTAATAACTGTATTTGATTTAATCTATAGCTAAATGAAAAGACATAGTTTGAGAGAATTATGTTACAGCTCAAGTGAAAATTATGTATTCATAATATTGCAAAACATTATTGTGTAAAAATATATGCAAATCAAAAAGTTGATGACCAATTAATTATGTGAGATTTTATCAATAATATTTTTCCTATGATGCTAATATGAATTGAAAAATCGACTCCTTCACCGCAGGGGTGAACACATAAAGAGCCACCCGTAGTGATCAACAGAACGTCATTTTATACAAATATCTATAAATAGACTATATATTATCTGTTTTCCGTTGTAAAAACCAAGATTTACGATAATTACTACTTACATTTCGGTCCGTGTGTACTGAAACTGTTCCAACCACTGTACAGTTCGACGACCTATTCTTGCAACGTACAGCATGTGTATCACTCGGGAAGACATAGAAATAAATAATTTGCCAGTACAGAAGCCGTGTTTGTCTCTGTAACAACATTTTTTTTAAATTAGCATTCCTCCTGTTTGATGAAGAGAAATGTGCCGCAGAAAGAATTGATATTTAAGCGCATTTGCTACCAACAAATAATATTTCTCTAGAATAACTCAATTATTAAATTACCTTTCAACCTTTTGCAAAGATAACATTTTTGGTTGCATCACAATTTGTGTTACTTGAGTTATCATACAGTTTTTATGGGTTTTGTTTTGTTATTTAAGGACTTTAGGGGCTTGCCTTCATGTGTGTTACGTATCATTGTGTGTTGGAGGTGGTATTTTGGTACATTTACCTCCTAGCTCTAGCGCGGATCTGATGCTGATTTTTAGAGTGNTTTTTAAAAAAAAAAAAAAAAAAAAAAAAAAAAAAAAAAAATGTCGTTAATAAGCCTGTGATACTTGCGCAAACCTCTCTTCAACAGCACAAGTCCGCTGAAATGTTTGGGAGATATTTCTAGAAAGACATGTACAACGTACACTGTCACCGGACCTCGATGCAATGGTACCAGCAAGGGGGTGTCGGTGTGCTTTGAAAATTGTTATTAGTCAGAGTGGTGAACAACCAAGAAAAAACACGCTAGTTGAAGTTTTATCTTCCGTCATTCCGCTTAACACCGGACTCGCTCTCGAAAGTGGCACCAGTTATAACTTACCCGCAAAATTGCATCGTCGCAAAAATCAAACATATTAAATCAGAACACATTATTTTTCTAATTTACCTATTGTTTTATAAAATTATTGTGATTGTGAACCTGTTATTTTTTTCAGAGAATCTGTCAATAGTAGTGATATAAAAAATTGAACTATAAACACCAACTAACGAATGAGACAACACCAAACGAAAATCATAAAAACTTAAAGAGGAAAGAAGCTGAAGAAGAGTTTGCGTTTTTATAGTTTAGATATGTACAAACGTTATGTCTTAATATAGAATAGTACATGTATGTAGGTAACCAACAAACTAAGACGTGGAAGAGGAGCTTAATGATAGCACACAAAGAAATATCAAACTTAAAACCAAATCATCCTGACCCTACCATTCATTTAAGTAGAAATCTCTCAGAAAAGAAAAAAAGAAAAAAAAAGTAAGTAAAAAGGGTTTATTAGTGTAATGGTCGATGTTTACTTCTACATCAATTTATATAATACAGATGATAGTATGGTTTATTACCAATTTAATCTTTTGACTCAAAACCAATTATTGTATTTAAATAGATGAAACTGCCAGTAAATTAACGATATTTTCCAATAACAATCATTCCTATATAAAAAAAAAACCATCTGTCGCGTTTATGCAAAAAATAAGAGATATTTCCTAAACGAAAATTTCTGGAATATTGAGTATCGTATGTAGAAAACATCAAGCAAATACAACAATCTATTAACTGTCTGTCCAATAGTATTCCTTTTATACATAGATACAGCCAATCTGCGATAAAACAAGCTCAATTAACGCAACAATACCATCTCATTACTTGTCTTTTTATTAACAATATCCTGCACACGACTCCAGTAGCACATTCTCAGTATATAACGCCAGAATATGTTGATTTCACACTGGCCTTGTAATGATGTGCTGCTTATATTCGTTACCAAGATGTTAATCCTATGTATTTTTTTAATTAAACCTTAATATATCACGATCACAGTTTTAATTTAATGATCCAAGATTAATTACATCAGGAAGGAAATGCTATCTTTATATGACGCCTATCATGTTACTCTTTCTTAGGCTTAACATGGTATTGCTCTTAAAGGTGCAGATTGCGAAGCAATTTACCTCAGTAAAATAGGAAATAAAGCAGTGCCGTCAATACACAAGGGCGAAATTTCAATGCATTGCCGATATAAAAGACGACGGGAACAGGGGAAGTTCCACAATAAAGGAATTCTCCGGAAGGGCAAACCTTTTCTTGATCAACCGTCTCATTAGTCATAGTATCCCCCATAAAATTGGGAAAAAATGCCGGTCACCGTTGAAAACTTGTGAACATGTTTGAATCACGACAATCCCAGAAATCTAATAGCTTGATTTCAGGTCATGATGGCGCCCGACATCACAGCATAATACACAGAGTCGTATATATAGATACTAAATATAGCGACCTATTATTGTTGTTGAAATTAAAATAGATCTACAGTCGCGTCTATACCCTTTAGATATTTTGATAACTGGAACTTAATCCGGCATTTTTATGTGTCACAGATGGGGCTTGTGATTATCGACAAACATCACTACATCACCTTTCCTAAATACATTTCGTTTTATCACCAAAGCTGATTCATCATTTTAATTTTTAGTACGTTTAAGTAAGGTCATATGAACGCAGTTGGCAACGAACATATTTGAAACAGGTATAAATCCGCCGAGCCTAATTGCGTATACGCTAATTTATACGCAGTCAGAATTGACCTAGCTGGAGAAGGATGAGATGTAAATATGTTGATTGAAATGTTCTCCGGCTTATGTAACCCGTCTTCAGACAAACGCAGTGTATCTATAGGGGTAATAGAACAATGAAACTGTTCATCATGATGACGTTTTACATCAATGGCTGTGCTTTCTTTTAATCTCATGGAAAAGTGTTCTTATTTTATTAAGATCCACTAAATATTGCAATCGAATCCGTCAATGCTGACAACTTTTTCAATGCAAGGGGTTCCCTTTTTTGTTCCAGTAAACACTAGATCAATAAATACCTTTTGTTTAGCAAAATCAGGGTGGTTGACGGTTTTTTACTAAACCATACAGGTACTTCGTCGATTTAAATGTTAACAACATTTTTAAATTTTTAAATGTAATGCATTACGCATGTTTAATTTGCTATCACTTTGAAAATAAAAAATAAAATTGCAACTGAGGCCACATTTTACACATTTAGATTGGCCCCAGAAATTTAATATCTCTTACCCTGGAGAAGTGTATTTACACTTTTACCTGTGTGATATATCCTTTTCTCTTATTTCCTGTGTGTAAGATAGAGATGTCCAGGATAAGAAAGGGGTGTAGGAAATTTCTATTTTACACCCAATTTAACGTGACGTGACGTCACAATGGCTCAACAATGACGAATTTTGAACTCTCCGATGTCGCAATGCGGAAAAGGCGACGTGATGAAATCAAAACCTTTTACTATATATTGATCGTACAACGTTAGAACGATGAGATCATTTTTTCCTGTGGATATGGGATATGTCAGACTCGCTGACTGATTCATTCCGTCAAAAAAGCTCAGGAAAAAGATGATGTTTTTAAAATTGGTAGCCAGTCAAAACGCATTTTCATCGTTTTTGAGCTTATTCTGGTAGTTGGAATGAGCGAAACATATTCTTTCATGCCCAGAGATTTAGGAAAGGGAAAATCCCTCGGAAAGCCTCGCGTTTTTCCAAATTTTGTTACCCCTCGGGTGGAATATCCCTATCCTACACCCCTGGGTATGAAAGATTATTTAAATCCTGTGCGTGTGAATTGGCAGCCATGATACGGCAATATGTTCCTGCCAATGTTACAAGGATGATTGAGTGAACGCCATTGTTGTTTTATGATTCAAAATAACAAATTCAGCGTGAAAATATTAATATTCTTAATATGTCACGACTCATTTTTTTCATGTTTGACATAATGAGTGCATACAATTTTGAAAATAATCCCTTTTACACGATCCTTCATGCTTACCGAGAAACGTCTATTTTCATCAGCTTCACAAACCAGAAACATTTCAAATCAATTATCAATTTTTGCATAAAAAAATATTTTTACACTTTTATTTTTTGTTCAGTATTGTTACTGTACACGCGTATTTCCTGTTGAACTATGACAACTATGTATTCTAATTCGTACTATATGTATTCGTTTGCTACGTCTTAGCGGTTTATCGACCCAAATACAGCTTCTTCAAGGCAACCCTGTAGATGTTCCGTTGTAGATAGCTGTTCTGAGAGAGTGACAAAGCAATCAGCAATCCTCACGCGCAAATTAACGCAAAGCTATATACAATAGCCGCGTAATGAATGCTCGGTACAATATATATGACAACGATGCGGAGTTAGTTTTTAAGGTGAAGCTAACCGGGCTTAACTGCAAGTAAATAACGGCTGCTAATTAGAGAAAGCACTGGAAGGTACCGTCCCCAAACTAACCTTATTACGACATGTAATGATGTGGCGCTGTTTGCCCGAATACGGGATGACTAGAGTTCATGGCAACCCTGAAAGTGTTTCTAGCACATCCACAAAAACAATCAGCGAATCATTAACGTGTTAGCAGAAAACTGTTAAAGTACACATAAAATGGTTATTAACCATACGTATTCCACTTGAAAACAGCCCATACCCTCAGGTGAGCGCATGTAAACAATCAACTAAATAGAAACGAGTGGTTTGATGGTGACCAATGGGCTAACACCGAGGCTTAGTGCAAGCAGCACTTAACAGCATCGTACGCAGGACAATAATTTGCAAATGCCGATTTATGTGTAATGAGTTAATGTTTATGAACGCCACACACAGGATAAACCTTGTATGTTATAGCAAAACATATATAATAACTTTCATTGGTCACGCAAACTCAAACGGATAACAAGTGAATCGGTGTTTATTTAAAGGTGAATAGTGCCAGTATGTTCAAATATTGTGTTTGTTGTTTTCTGTTTTCCTCAACAGCCCATCGACAATATGAGTCATGTAGTGTCAGACAACACTGTAAAAAGAGACATTCACGAAATGAATACATAAAACTTACATTAAATAGGTTAAAATGTGTAATAGTTTCAAAATTCATCAATATCAAACGAATTAGTGTAAAAACTATCGCATCTTTTTGTAAAGATCAATTGATTGTAAATAGTCATATATTAATTGCACATAAACTGTATGGAATATACTTTTCATATACCACAAATTGTCACGTATCTGATTGAAATCATCAATCATAAAACGCTTGACTGTTAATTGCTAATCACATGAATGAAAATAAATTGTAGCCATGTGTGAAACTTGCCCTCTGCGGTCTCTCCTACTTGTTGCCCATGAACCCACGTTAGACTGAATTGTTTTAAGAAAATTAATTAATTATTTTGCAAATTCACGATAGTCTTTCTCACAATAATAAATGCTAAGTTTGTTTTAAACACAAACAATAATGTAAATATTATATTCCGTGCTTTCGAAAACGTATGCTTACTTTTGGTAAGCTGTGAGTACAAGGACCGGTGTCTCGACACTGATGAACAATCAGACTGAAAAACTCACTCAGCCACAATTTGCCGAGTCAGTAAATTCAGCTGTTAGAAAATATCGAGACATTTTGGCCAAATAGCACTCCTATGCATCAGTCAGTCAGAGTTTGGTAATATGGTTATCCACGCTAGCATACACAACCACATCAGATATTGAAACAGCAGTTGTCAATCATACCAAACCGATGAAACTCATTCCTTACTTTGTCACAATACATTTTTATGTTTAAGGGTCGATATACATGTACATATACATCACATCTTGCGAAGCATTATACAGACATTTATCATTTCTTCCACTTTGGAGTATTAAAAAAAAAAAAAAAAAAAAAAAGAATATAGAGACCTATACTATAATTACTTTCACTTTACCCATGCTATTATTCAAGAATTGTAAACACAAAAAAGCATCTAAATTAAAATGAATAGCTTGTCACGGACAGCATATCAACGCTGGTCTTTCTGATGGTCCATATTCTGATATAAGGGGGCATAGTCCTCTGTATAATTATATCTGATGCAGTGGTACATGTACCCTTAACTGTTAGCCGATCGTTTGTTGCTTTGACGTTATATCGTCTATGATGTTTCAAATGGCAGATTACGATAGAGCCGACGAAATATATTCATACTCAGGTGCTGTGCTATTCAAGATGGAGTAAGCTACAGAAGATTAGGTCTGTTTGATCCTGTCTCATTGCCGTTAGAGGCTCCCTAGTGCTATCGTCTCATTACAGACATGCTCTGCTGCTTCCATTATGTAGTTGTTTATATTAAATAAGGTCCCCAACAGCAGTATAAAGTGTATATTAATCCATACCTATATGCAATAATAATATGTATTTGTTTAAGGAAACTTTGAAAACATATTTACTTCATTTTGCCATTTTTTACCTGACGCCAGTGCTTTCTTACTCGACTACAATATTTTTCATTTTTCACCAAAACAACATGGACTGGAACTCTATCATCTTGAGTATATCACAAGGGTTGTACATGTTCATGTATTTAATACTTAATATATTCGGGAAGTTAATGTTCTTTTTAAAATATATTTTCAAATATTTTACCTTTTTAATATAAATAGTCCGCAACCTATAATGGTCTTTGTATGAATATAGAACATACATTTAACAGGAAAACGACTGCTTCATACCTGTATCGAGTCATAATGCATAATGTCTTAAACCTAAATAACAATTATAGTTTAGACTAGTTTAAGGTAAAGGGTACCAATGCATCGGTTATTATCACGAAAAAGAGTTCCATTTTAGTGTAGTGGTTTTTTTTTTTATTTTTGTGACAATATTCTTCCCTCTCTACGGTATGCCGTGATGTTTACTTCATTTCATTGAGTATTTCATTGCAAAATTCGGATCAGCATACTTGTGCACATTTGTTCGAGGCAGAGACAGTGCACAAGCCATACACTCGTGTTCTTTGGATGTCTGTATTTCATTGTTTATCAAAAAAGTAAACACACCAACCAATATTTACCGCTATGTTGGGTATATCCCAACCTCCCGAAATCGGCTTCATTACATATACTTGCTAATGACATAAACGCCTACTCCTAATTTCAACCTTGTGAGGAATGAACTAAGAAACTGAGTTCCGAACGCAACAGTTCTAGAGCAATCGGGTTAGATATTAGCATGAAACGATTCACGGGAAGATGCATGAAAAAAAGTATGAGGAAAAGAAAACAGTATTTTCTGCAAAGCAAAGTGTCGTCTATTTCATCGACATCGATATTCTCCATGGCTACATTAAAATGTGTCCATAGTCTACATCAATCCGCATCTCTCTTAGATGTTAATGCTGTCCATACTTTAGCAGGTTTGCATTTTAGCGAAAGTACCATGCGTTTTTCCATCCCTGCAGGTCGAGGATCGAGAAAAGAAAACACCTGCTGTTATCCACTGCATGTATCGTAAGAAGTGATTAATGTGGGACCCCCCTTCAGAATTGGGATTTGATTTGATGTCCTCTATTTGGGGATACAAAAGTGACCAAAATAATTCTGCTGCAACCATCGCAATATTTGGAATATTTATATTTCTCTCTATTTCTAACTACTTTTTTATTTTCTAGCGCCTTGCATGGCAATACCTCACTTTTGGTTTAAATGATGAGCATTCGCCAAGGTGAGGAAGGCCATGTATTATGTCCCCAGGTCGGGACATACCAAAGTCCTTAAAATGGCAAGACGTTTTTTTGAGACACTGCTCCTCCGGTGGTATCTTAAGTGATCCCACCATCAGTAGTCACCGTCGTATTACATATGAACTACCTCGTAACGAAGACTTAAAACCCCGTTCAATTAAAATGTAATGAATACACATTTATGCAATATTGTCAGAACTGATTTATGAAGTTTGGTATATGACATTGATGCATTACGTTGAAGACAAAATGATAGTCACATCATTAAAAGACAACGTGGTCTCTAAATATTTAAAGGAATTTGTCCCGGCGCATATCGAAGTGTCTGTCACATAGTATATTACTGGAATATAGGATAGTGTTGCGTTCGACAGTTTAAAAGGTTTTGTTACTATCTTACTCCTGACATATAATCAATGGCTTATGATACTATGTCCATTAAAAGGATAGGCTGGTAGGTTGATATAACTTTATTTGCGACGCTGTCATACAAACGACTACAAAACATTCACTGATGTCATTACCATTATTGATTCTGTGTTGTTATGTACAATAAATTGCTCCTTCAAGCGACTCCAGAGGAAGGATATAGGACATAAAGATGATCATGAGTCATATTTGAAATTCAAATTTAAAAAAGAACAATATTAGTAGCAATCAAAGGCTGATCACCAGCTAATGTAAAGCACGTTCAAAACAACTCTTCCTCAAAGATAAAAGGGTGTCATAAAAAAATGAATTCATATACATATGCATGCTAGAATAAAACATTTGTAATAATTTTGTCTTGAACAAACTGTTTTTACAGAAATTCTGTGTTTTTCAGTATTTATGCACGGATATGTACCTGGATTTTATCCTATAATTCTGTATTTAGAACTCGTATAAATACTCAACTCTATACACAGTATGAACGTTCTTTTAGCATTCTCATGAAAGTATGCAATATTGAGTTTTTATTATTCTTAACAGAAAAATCCGAATGCTTTTCTTTAAAAATCTAGAAGAC
Source organism: Mizuhopecten yessoensis (assembly GCF_002113885.1). Classification (NCBI taxonomy): domain Eukaryota; kingdom Metazoa; phylum Mollusca; class Bivalvia; order Pectinida; family Pectinidae; genus Mizuhopecten; species Mizuhopecten yessoensis. The sequence continues at coordinate 657,764 of NW_018405595.1, forward strand.
ATATATTCATGTTATACTGCATGTTGCTTGCAACACATTTTTGTTTTGAAGTGACTCTCCACACACTTCCTCACTTTGAATACCAAAATAGAAATTCAAGTATGTTTTATATAAGCGCGTCGTTTCCGTTGTGCATGGTAATAGTCGTATAAGTAGAACCTTGATATTCAATTATACGTTGGTACTGGTCGTGAGATTTGCATTTCGTCTATTGATTATCGACGCATGCGAATAAAACGCACAACCGTTCTAAACTCTTAAAGTTTGCGTGCCACAAGCTATTGGAAAAAAACAGTGGTTAACATTGCAGTCTATTAAAATTCTATAAATACTTTAAGTATATTCGAAAGATTTAAATTACAATGATTGCTTTTTTATGTCAAGTATAAGCGTGCAAAGCCTTTTTCCCGACGGCTACTTATGTCACCAATAGCAGGGACTATATCTTAAACTGTGTCAGGGGTAATGTTTACACACAAAACGTGCCGAATATTACTCTTAGTCCATCTGTTCTTACCTGTCAAGTGAAAGCCTTGCAACTCTAAAATGAGCGAAGGTAAGCGGCACGGTACCTTTAAGCTTTACATTACTCTAACTAAATAGCTTACTCAATTTAACTCATGACACGCAAGCACACATATACATCGTTACTTTGGTCGTGTCTTTTATCCTGTTCACATAAGTTCATGCATCACACTTACTATTTCTTTTTCGTTGTCCGGAAGGCTCTGCCTTGTTGGCCTATGTATCGTTAAGTTCCATCAAACCCGAACACAAATCAATACTATATGCAAGCTTACGTACATTATGCTAGTCTGGTCATAACATTGTCTCGTCGAAATGGATCATTTTCTATGTAAATAAACCCTATCTGATTATTCAGACACAGATTACGATGTGAAGAGAAGCTAAACGTTTTTTTCTGCAAAATGAGCTAGTAGGTATATTCCCTTGAATACATTCGACAACAACTATTGGAAGACTCTGTACCGATACAGTAACAATTATAACCTGTCGTATATTATATATATGGGCCGTTAAGTTAGATTATATGTCCGTGCATTTTTATAAAGCAACGTTTATTTCAGTGTCTTTCTGAAAAGACACTAAATATTTGTGTATGTTCTACTGTCTGGTACTAAGTCACATAACACGTGATTATTATCCGTGGTTATAGGGCCTATGCAACCAGCCAATATATTTCTCAACTCCCTGGTGGGGTGGGGGGTGGGGGCATAAAGCCGGTGCTCCTATGTTGGCGCTCACAGCTAGCGTTAAACAATTCTAGCACTGCCCAACCTCGTACTTATTTACAGCTGAATAAACTGGAACAAGCGGAGTAAAGTATCTTGCTCAAAGATACAACACAGTGCCGTGTCTTGACTCGTATCCGCAACCCTTCGGTCACGAGCCCGGCGTCCTACCACTAGACTACCGTGCCTATTGAAATTCAAAATTCGACATCGTTCGTTTGCAAATAAATCAAATCAAATTTCTTTTAAATATTATCACATATTATATGCCATCATATTAAACTACAATGCAGATCGTATCAAAACGAAAACATCCTCTACTACCAGGTACTTATACATATAAGTATTTTATGATTCTTACTAAACAGCTTAACAAAAAATGTAAAACAATCATAAGTACTGGCAGTTTACCCATTTACAGATGTATCTACGAATTTATTCTACACTTGCAGGTAGGGCTTAAGAATTGTACCTGCTGCTCCCCTTGTATGATCGTAAGAGGCGACTAACTTTGGGATCTTATATTTTCTTCTCTTTTTAAACAACTTTCCTCTTCTTGATGTCTCCCTTGACAATGCCTCACTTTTGGCCTTCAGTTGAGCGTTCGCCCCTTTGAGGAAGGCTTTGGGTTCTGCCACCTTGCCAAGACCTTTTTTACTCCAGCTTAACGCTCAGCAATTTAGAAGTGGGTCGACTGTTTCGCCCTTTGTCAGTATAATGTGACCGGGTGGGGTGTCCTGCTGAGTGTCCTAAGTATTATGTTTCAGTGAGGTAGCACATTAAAGTCGGCATCAGTTCCGCGCTATCACAAGGAACAAACACGAACATATCTCAGCGTCTCAAACGCACGCATACACTACACGCACGCATCTTGCACACATGGGAGGCCGTCCTTAAATTACCATAGCTGTTGATATGACGTTAAACAATACTAAACCAAATCAAACTAAACTATTCTTCACTTCTACAATCGATAGAACTGTAACTAAATATGTTTTGGTTGATATGTAGTTTCGCTTAAGATATCCCCAATACTTGTTATTGCAATAAACAGCATAGATGTTGCAGACCTACTGATTTAACTGAGATAAATGTTTAATTATATCAATATTGTGAACCTGATTGTTTCCCCTTTTTTCTTATAAAATGTCCTTTTGTTTTAGGCGAGGTCAGTTCATTATTATAGCAACAACAGCGCTTGCACACAATTGAAATAAAAAAAAAAAAGTTATCAAATCCGATTCATCAGGGTTTGTTTAGAAAAAGAAATTAATAAATTAAATATATTATGTAAGCGTCGATTAAAGTGCCGGGAACGTTTGGAATATTGTTTTTCAAAGAGCTATTTTCCGAGCTCGTAGTCACGCATCCATAGCAGTAATACTCAGGCTATGTATCCATACACTGCAAAGTGAAGCTTCAGTTATGCTCTAGTAAATAAACCTGCACGTAAGTAAGACATAGAAGGGTTTTGCAACACCAACTGGGAATATCTATACATAAACAATTACAGTCACCGCGAATACGTACGTACAGTAAAGTGTGTACGACATACAAGTACAATGGTCTGTGATATTAATATATACAATGTATATAAACTTTATATAGTTTACAACAATTATGAAACAAGTTATTTCAACTTGTATTAATCACTCTTGTTGGCCCGGGTTTTAGCGCACATTGGGATTTAATTTGTGAGGAGACCTGTGTATCCGGGGTAAACCCAGGTGGTCGGGCAAATGACCCCATACCTGTTTTACGTCTGATCGAGAAATAGAACCCCGGTCGCCTTGGTGAAAGGCAAGGGCGGTCTCCACTGCGTCACCCGACCACCAAGTTAAGTCATAGTATAATAGCAAAGTTTGTACATTTAAACGCTCAGCAGATTCGTAAAAGATAAAGTTTATATATCTAAGAGTGCATACAGGTATTAAAAAAAATAGTGACATTCCTGGAAAATAATTTTAAAGCTGATGTGTTGCTTTTCATTGTAAGTTACCGAAACGATCGACAGCGTAGCCTCGATATTCCCAGAAACCTCCAATACGCCGACATCACTGTCACATTCGTTCCCAATAGAGATGACACAATTACCGCTATAATTTCGAATAGAACAGATGTTCACATTTCCCCTCAAACGTCCAAAATATTAGACACCTATTTAATGATGGCATGATTGACACAACTAGACTGTGCAATACGTTTCTTTTAATATATTTTGTTGAAAATACACTTTGTAACGCAATATATCTTTATTTATTATTTTAATCCTTTTGGTGTTTCTATTGGTATCAAAATAAATTATAGTGTCTATGGTTTTATTGAAACGAAAATGAGATCTTGTTTAAATTGGCAATTTCTCAACTTTGTTCCTTCGTGTAAACAAATCTATCAATTTTGGTGTTAATTGCATCAATGACAATTATATTGATTATTGTTGTGGTGAAACGAGCAACCTCGTTTTAATTGAGTTGACTTTATTCCTTAGTGTACACAATTTATAAGCGGACTTTTTACACACGTATGAAATATCCAAACAGATTATTGTGGTTCTAAAGGAAATGTAGTACATGTAATAAAACTAACAATCTACAAAATGCCTTTCCGGTTCTGGTACAAAGTCTCTACTGTAATAATCCAATAAACATGACTATGCGTTGCTTTTGTCGTAAAAGAAATCTATATACAAACCTGCTATTTTATCTTCCAGATTGTTTTCTGCAAATTTATTTATATACCACACTTCTTTATCATAATTGTGATTATACCATGAATTTTTTTCAAACTGAGAAAACACCAAAAGACACTGTTTCCGCCACACATACACGCATGCGTGCATACACAACACACATTTGAGGTACGTCCTTAAATGACCTTAGATGTTAATAGGACGTTAAACAAAAAAATGAAAAAAAATGAAAAAAAATGAAAATATGCGTTTTTTTGGCTGATCCACAATGCTTTTTGATGAAATACCCTCCTTTAGCGCCCTACTTTGTCTAATATTGACTTGATTATGTCTCTCAACTATCTAGTGTTTACCAATGTAGACCGTATGGTACTGTGTAACTTGATGATGGGCCAGTTTGACTTTAACCAGTTATCTCAGAAACGGACTATTGGCCTTCAACTCATTCACCTGGACCCAGAAGTATCGATTTTATTGACACAGTTAATAAAACTTAAATTTGGTGTTTTGTTTCTATTTTAGACAAAAAAAACACAGATTTGTTACAAGAGTAAAACATTATCACGTAGAATCTATATACGGGAATTTGACACGGACTTTTACACTTTAGCAAATGAAAACTACCTATAAAGAAATAATTAAAGTTCTCTTTATTGATTTTTGTATCGACAATATAAGTACAAGAGTGCAAAACTTTTTAGAATAACAAATAAATAAGCAACCAAAACCCGCAACACTTTAATGGCTAACCGATTAATGTCTGCCAGACGAGACATTGGCTATACTTAGAATTATTTGAAATGTAATTTCTCTTTATTACATGTACGCATATTTTTCATGGCAGATGTACATACGACAATATCATCCTCGGGATGTAAAAGTATCTGATATTTCAGATTTGAAATTGTAAGTTTACATTACATATTGAGGATATAATATATTACTCGGAGCAATCACCTTATTACTTTACATTCAAACCTTAGCTCAGGGGCAGAAATAGATATAATCGTTTTGTATTCCATCAAAGACGTGTATCATTTCTGATGACAGAACATGAGCACGATACAAAAAAGTTACAATACGTTACACTTTCGTGGAATTGTATGACAAAATGTCAATTCAGCAAGTTTCCTGTTTATGCTATGTGATTGAAACCGCGTGTAGTTAGATATTGGTGTTAATATTTGCGTCACTTTGCCTCCTTATACATGCATAACTCAAATGCCAAATCAATCTTGTAAAGAAATCGCCAAACAATTAGATTAAAGTTGTGTATGTCGAGAATCATTGGCGTCGTTTATAGTTACGTCACAAAAATGCTCTGACACACGTTCAATTTCAAACTTAGGCGATGATGCTATTGCACTGCATACATGTACTAGCATTATAACAGTCCCTGCAGGTAGGGCGTAAGAATCGTACCTTCTGCCCCCATTGCATGAGCGTAAGAGGCGACTAAATTTGGGATCTTATCATTTCTCTTCTTTCTAAACAACTTTTTCTTCCTAATGTCTTCCTTGACAATGCCTCACTTTTAACCTTAAGTTGAGCGTTCGCCCCTGTGAGAAAGGCTTTGGGTTCTTTCCCCTTGGCGAGACATACAATAGTCTGTAAAATGGTAATTTCTACTCCTGCTTAACGCTCAGCAATTTAGGAGTGGGACGACTGGTTCGCCCGTTGTCAGTATAATGTGACCGGGCAGGGTGTCCTGCTGGGTGTTTTCGGCAGTATGTTTCAGTGAGGTAGCACTATAAAGACGGCAACAGTTCCGCGCTATCACAAAGAGACAAACACGAACGGCCTTCCAAAACACACACGCATACACTACACGCTTGCATCTTGCACACAGGGGAGGCCGTCCTTCAATGACCATATCTGTTGATAGGACGTTAAACAATACTAAACCAAACCAAACTAGCATTATAACAAAAAACACAACAGTTCAAATAATTAGTTATATACCCCATATACTGAAACGTCAACCGCATTTGATAAAATTACAACCGTGTATAATGTTATGACAGCCACATATATATACTAGTATATAATAAAATGACCACCATGTATAATAATATGCAACATCATAGAATGACAAGGTAACCACATATAAGGATCTAAAACTATCATATATAAAGAAATGACTGTTTTGAGAAATAATATATCAAGCAAATAAAATGAAGTCATAATAATGCATGTTAATTCAGACAGCGGATAAATGAAAAACGGCTACTCAAACCAGCCATTTTTTATTTTTGTTTATATAATTATATAAATAATTTCGCTTATTTGGTAAAATCATGTAGTGGTGCATGCAAAGTCGTTTTCCCTTCGAACATGTTGAAGATAAGGGTAAAGTCAACAGTGGGTCTTTAGGATTTGCTTGTAAAGAAAACGCCAATAATTTAAACAGTACACGTCCATCGGTTAATACGCACTAAATTATAAAATCAACCAGCTATTTACATAAATTTGGTAGTGCAACCGAATGAAATATTCATGAAATGATCCTAAGATAGAAACAAACCACAGCTTTCTCATGATATATCATCAATGAAAACAGCAGGAACTAAATCGCAATTTACGTCCGGGACAGACATAGAAGGCACGCGCAATTTAACGTTACGTTCGATGTTCTACACGTTAATCCTCTGAGATGGATTAGGAACGATGTTGCATAAATTGAACTACGGTTTACAGATTATATTACCAAAAATAGTTGCATCGACGCCAAAATCGACCATCCTGTCTGTTTACATTGATAGCCTATTCCGCAGCCGATCTGAGAATAACTTCCTATTCTTATAACCGTATGTATTGTATACGGGGTCGAAAGGGAGGTAATGTATGAGAGAACCATGAATAATGTAGTGATTGTGTGTACGCACTTTAAAATGTGGCTGTGATTATTTTTGAATAGACACACAGCTTTCAGATAGTTTAGAATTGTAGAGACACTGTTTCGAAAAGATATTTGAGATTTGTTATTGGCCCACTTGCATAAAACATCTCAAAGTTAAGGAAATCTTAGACTTGAGGAAATTTCAAGAGTTAATGTTTTATACAAGTTGGCCATGGTATGGTAAAAGTATATCGTGTTGGCTGACGGTCAATGCAATCTAACAGCAGGTGTTTCACTATTAATGCTTTATGACAAGCTGTGCATGCATCAACAAAAAGACGAAAAATTAACTAAAACATGAAACGAATCGAACTACAACAACGCGACCCGAGAGACAATGGAAGACAAAGTACGCTCTTTTTTATGGCGCGCAAGTCTTCAGTTGATTGACAACTTACCATGCAGCCTAAATGCAGAGATACACGCATATCGTAGCATGCATCGGTGTCATTATGTTACATAATTCAAGATAACACAGTGGCCGTTAAAACATGTACCAACAACTGTCTAACAAACTTGTAATTAATAAGATACCTTAATAGAGACATAATGGTATATTTCCCTTTTCCGCTCATGTTTCAAAAGGTAATATACAGTGTATCCGTAAAATGCATAACATTATGTATAATATGTATTTAGTTACAGAACAAATGTTAAACTTGGTTTCTGCGGAAAATACAAATTACAAATAAGCAAACAAAACAATCTATAAAATAGAAGGGTATGTGCGATTGTTTTGCAGATAGTTAGTAATTTTGTCAATAACTGACCTTCTATAAATAGTAGCTACTCCTTGTGGTTCTTTATAGAGTCAGGTACTAACATTAATACAAATGTATCACATTAAGGTCTGAAAATGAAAAACAAAATTATAAAAAATGATTGATAGCTATCACATCGTGATAATAGCTCTTTCATCATAAAAATAGAATTTCTCTAGATATTTGCATCCATTCTTCCGTTAGTTATCTTTATATCATTCGACAGGCGTGTAAGTGTCCTTTCGTGCCATTGTATCCAGTTCCACTCCTGTAATCTGTCCAAACAGTTCCGTACTTATTGTATATTTATGCTTTAAAGATTTGAATACGACAATCAGGGCACTACCTCTCTATTCATTTTCAAAACGCGTGTAGAGGATGCAATTATTATGTTTTGTTTTTTCAGATTACCGTATGTTTGAGGCAAGCCGTTGGTATAATTTTGAAAGGTTGGTAAGGTTGCAATCATGTTACATCTTATGCGGTAATGGCCCTCGGTAAATCATGAATCACCGAAATGGTGACAAACAGTGAGTTCTAGGTCATAGTACAGGTGCAACAAACGTTAATATACATATCACAACATCTGTCATAGGATAACAGGTAGGAAGGGAAATGAAGAAGTAGAGTTACTATTAGTATAGGGAAAGAGGAATGATAAGTATTGTGCGGCATTATGACAACTAAAATCAAATAGAGACTGTATTCTGAGATATAGGCCAATATAAAGGTGCTGTATCACAGCGATGGTTTTGTTTGGTTTTAAAGGGGGTTTCCTCCTATTACCAGCTAACTTCATTAAAGGGCGTGCATCTATGTATGTTATGTACGTATACAAATGGATGTGTGTTTGAAACGGTATGTTGGTGAACTTGCCAGCTTGTTATGGCGCGGATCTAATGCCGATTTTAGAGTGCTACCCCACTAAAACACCATGTCAAAGGTACCCAGCACAATATCATACCCAGCCACTTTATGTTGACAACGGGTTAAGCAGTCGTCGCAATTACTCAAAATGATGAATGTTAAGAAGGAAAAAAACGAAATCATTTTTAAGGAGTGTGATATGTTCCGGTCTTGAGACAGGATCAATTGCCTTCCCAACTTGGAAGAACGTTCAACACTAAAGCCAAAAGTGAGGCATTGTCAGTAAGTAAAGAAATGATATGCATATCTCTAATGTTGTAAGAGATGCAGAAGATTTATCGTTGCCAATACGAGGCCACGAAAGCAAAATACCTTGTTCTGCATGGGGTTCAAAATTTAGTTGAATTTAACATACTGAGGTTTACAGCAAATATATATTCTGTTTTCAGTATAAACCATTTAAGCATGCAGTTGACAATTTTCCTTTTACGACCATTCGTTGATATATATGTTTTTTAAAAAGTAACTGAACCTGCAATGAATGGGAAAGAGGGACATTAATTTCGAAATATTGGAATAGGAACTATAGAAAGAAAAAAAATCATGGTCATTTAAATACATGTTATAATAGCTTTTGAGTGATATCTTTAATTGCGGACATAACCTTTACATTGCCGTAGTTGGGAGGACGCAATAGATACAACAAACGTCGAGTTTGATTGTTTATACCTGTAATAGTACGAATGTCACCTTCGTAAATTACTAGCCGCTTCCTACCGGATCGATTTGAGAAAATTTCTCTTTTACTCAATCAGTTGTGTTTCAGACTAGTGAGTTAAATTTCGTGGGTCCGATCCCTAGCGGATGAATTTATAATAATACTGATAACCCTGTTTCAATCGCGCCTACATAGGAACCAGAGAAATATTCTCAGCACTGTTTTCACTATTACTTCTGGGGGGAAAATGGACAAGTTATTTCTTGTAAGCGATGTATGTCAACGTGATTAACTACTGGCCACTTCATACCGACTCGACTATCGAGAATTTCTATTTTGTTCCATATCGCGTCAGACTCGTAAAATAGTGGTCAAGTATTCGATCCCTATTGGAAGCACAATAGTAACCACTGTTACAAAAATATAAACATAAACACGGGCATTGTGGCATCATGATTATGAAAACGTAAACCTTTCAAATCACATTTTTTTAATTTACACCTGAGTGAATATTAGATCAGGCTATATCACTTACCTTAAAATAATTTTATTATATAATCCGGTACCCCTCTCCGATCTTCGTTATTTTCTGAATAACTGAAACAGCGTTGTTTACGTCAAAAAGGCTAAGCAGTCTTAACGTGTATAGCACGCCTGTGTGATGTCTGATGCTATGGACGTCCTTCTACCAGTGCAACATTAACAGATATGCGGTGCGTATCCCGGAGGCATTTTTTATATGGTTGCTTGGCTACCTACCTGCATCAACTAACTTCATGGAGACATTGTCGATATAACGTTGATACAATCTTCTTAAGCTTAGTCTTCTTATAAATACACACACACACACACAGGTGACCTCACATTTAAGATTTGGTAATAGATACAGTATGCCAAAAAATAATTTGCATCATACAGCTTTAGCTTTTCCGTCCCTTCAAGGACACAATTTGATTTCAATCGTATAACTAGAATGCTATTACTGTATTACAGTTCCCAATATTTAAACATTTGAATATCAGTCAATCGTTAGTTTAAACAATAAGATTGTTCCAATGCACCTCTGGTAGGCCCGTAATTAGAACAAGAGGTCCATTAGACCTGTATCGCCCACCTAGTTTTATATATGTCATTACAACTGAATGTATTAGTACATTTTTATATGAAATTTCCTCAAAACTAGACAAGATCTATGTTCTAACCCAACTGGGACCACAATATCTGACTTTCAACTAATCAAGGGCCTCAATTGAGTTTAAAAAAAAAGTAATATGTCATATTACAGGGTGCAATTAAACAATACTTTAATTTTCATTCAACTATAAGCTTTTATAAACCTAAAAACCACATTTTAAAAAATTATGAAAATTACACCATAGAATATGATAATCCAGCTGTACCATTTCTTAGGACCGCAAGGGTCAAATTAACCTCATTCAATTAAGAAATGTTTATTCTTCCTCAATAATGTTTTAGATCAAATTTTGTACAATCCACTCAGGCAATTAGGGTTATAAGCATCTTAAAGCAACATATTAGATCATTTTCCTCATTGGGTCCCGGTCTTCCTCAGTCTCATTTATTTAGAAATTATTGCCCTATCCCAATGAAGTTTCAGATCAAATTCGGTTGAAATCTTCTCTCGCGTTTAGGAGAAGCGTTTTAAAGCAAATTTAGCTAAGTTCCCCTTCAGGGCCCCGCCACGGTATAAGCTCATTATGATCCTTTGGACCAGGTGTGCTAATAATGGGTACAGAAGAAACGTCATGGTACTGTGTCAAGATTATAACATTTCAGTGTAATGATACTAAAATGGTCATTGGGCCAGAAGATTATGTAGAAAGGAAATGGAGGCAGCAGATTAAATATTAAATATTCCCAATGCCCTCCGAAAACAAAGTGAACCTTTCATTTTGCAGGAAGTCCCATATTGGTCGCCTCATATGTATATTCGACGGGACAATTTTCTTTTCATGAACCCGCATGGCTAAATAAAAATGGAAGGGGAATCAGGAGATATGATAATGTCATCACCATATAATCACTGAAAATATCCAAGCAAGCTCTTTTTATTAACAACAAAATCAACAAACAATCAGGAGAGTACAAAGCGTACAAACCAATACAAACCTGTGAGATTAGACCGAAAACTGAAATATTCAGAGAGGAAAAGAATAACACGTAGACCCTTTAAAGGGGACATGGAAAACAATACCATGTGTTGTGGAAGAGTAACGGCTGGTTTCCTTGACAACACCCGCAATATTAACCAAGATACAATCTCAAAGAGATAACCCGAGTAGTAGCAACAAAACAACAATAAACACTAATTAGCATAGTAAAAACCGTTGATATCCATATCACACATGGAAAATACAATATTTTTTTATGAGATAATGATGGCGGCTACAACACTTGATCATGGTTATTGTTAACATTAATCTCTCGGAAACCTTTGTTATGAGTTTATGGCTCAGACTTTTATATTTGAAGCAAACCAAAATACCGAAGCTGATACGACATGCTAACACTGTTGACGGGAAGCAGAATGCTACATGTACTATTAAAAAAGTTCACAATCGCGTTTCACACAATAATAAGATCTTACTTATTAATTGGCAACGAGTATTTCAATCAACCTCACGATGTTTATATAATTAATATCTTGATATTGGTCGCATTTTTAATAAAACATGCTTCAAAATAGTTCTTAACTTAATAGTTGTACTGCCGTTCGGATGTTGTGGAAAAGAAAGCTCTCATTAAAATGTTTATCTCCAGTTACGTATGTGGTATGATTGTATAGAGTGTGAAAGAATAAACAAAACACCTTTGATGAAAGGATTTTTTAGACTGAATAAACAATCCCTTATAATCTTCCATATTCCATATTCTATTAATGCCGCTTCTGCAGCACAAAGCGTCAATACCACTCACACACTTATTTTGACACTAAGGATGGTAGTAAGAAGTTTGATAATGGCGTGGTTGAGCAACCTGCAGAGTTTACGATGAACATTCTCTATATTGATTCTCATTCATAAAGAACGAGCTTGATGTAGCTCCCTATCTATCTAGATAGAGTAGGCACAAACAAATGCTTTACAAATCATAGATATTTAATTGATCAAACTTATTGATACAGCCAATACAGTATGAGAGCCTGCGCTGCTACTTTTAGTTTCCAGAAAAATCATTACCTTAAGAAACTCGTTTTTTGCCATATTAATTAATGTATCGTACTTGGAATATATAATAAAATACGTTGTTTGATAGTGTTAATAATGGAGCAATAAAATACATATTTTCAAAACATAAAATATGATTTAACATTCAACAGTGTTTATTTACCACCAGGTTAGACGATATACTTCGGACTTTACTCAGGGAACAGGTTTCCATAGAAAATATTGATTGCAAATATTATTATCTATATTGATAAATGACTTTGGATATAACAAATATTTCCTGACACTGTGTTTTATGGCTTTTTGTGGCATTTCCTTAAAGGTTATTTATAGCCGTCTGGAGCACCTGGTTACGTATAATATCTTGTGGGGGTTCTTTGCACGTTTCGTATCAATTTGGAGTCTCCTGTGCAAATGGTTTCGTTCTTCTGTGATGTCTTTTGGTACATTTCAATTTTCAATTTACTACATCTACACCTTATCTATCAAAAACAGCTAAAACCAATTTCCAGACATGGACCGTTCTGTATGAAATCTCTATCAGATAAGTTGAAGCGATACTGATTTGATAGAAACGAACCGGAATGTCGTCAATGAAATGGACAATTTCCTGCCATTTACTGCACACGTGATCAAAGTATCTCAAGGATTGCATCCGCTCAGGTTTTATGTACAGGAGTCGCTGCAGGCCAATTAAATGGATTCCAATTTTCGATGTCAAAATAAAATTATTTCCGAATTCAATTTTAAACTTAATAGGAGACTATTTTAGCGGTAGAAATTTAACCAAAATTATCTCTGGTAATAGACCTTTTGGAGAAGACATAACCTCGTGCCGACATGCAATCATGCAGATTTGTCAAATACCAACTAAATCTTATAATACTGACATATGGATTTTCAGCCCATCAGATACGGAACCTTGCATTACACAAACTGTGCGCCTGTAATACAGATAGTATGTGTTTTGAGAAGGACATGGGTACGTGCGTCTGTGCCCCCTTGCTTCCTTGCATACTTTATTGTTACATACAGATCAAATTATCTAAACAATGGCCTCCTATTATGTTGATGTCATTAAACGCTTAAGTAACGTGACGTCGTTATTCCGTTCACAGGGAAATGTTTGTCTAATTCTCTTTATAGCGCGTAGTCCTGTTTAAAAAATGCAAATCAGGAATTAATTAGACTATCATGTATAACAAATAGCATGAAAAGTGCTTTATGGAAGTATACTTATGAATGACTGATATTAAGTTCCATGAAGATTTTGTCATCTATTTAAGGGACATTGAAAACAACAAATAATCGACCTGCTGCATCGCACTGCATCTGTATCGTAAAAGACGACTTATATGAGGGCGCTTACAGAATTGGGGTGTCTTTCTGCATACTCTACGTGTCATATCTTTCTTGCAGACTTTATTTCCTATCCTTTTTCCTTTTCCGAGGGCGTCTCCCTGGATATGTAAGGACGATGAACCACAAACAAACAAATAAACGACCGTGTTGAATTTTTAACATAGCAGTATATGAGTATCATGAACAATTAGAAAAAAAAGGCTGGGTGAAAATTTTATGGAGGATTTCTGAAATAATGGGTGTGGAAAAGGTTGTTTAATGATTGATTGATATGTATGTCTAAGTTTGTTGCTTGACGTGGCGTTCAACCAACAGATAAGGTCATTAAAAGGACGTGCATTCATGTATGTGTGAAGAATCTAACAATGCTTGATTGATGTTATATATCAACTGTTTGAGGATTAGTTTCATATGGATATTCTACATAAACTCTTGCCTTGGAATAGACATATATAAAAGACTGCGCACTTCTCATGAATTTGTAAAATATTACGAATGATCGCATAATGGCACGGATACATTTTGCAATCTTCAACAGTAAGACGATGTGGATTTACTAGTATTAATCAAGAGGTTAAATCCAGAACCAAATTGACCATTGAGGGTACAGTATTGGCCATTCTTTGGACATAGCCCTAATCCAACAAATCTCCAGCCTCTACACAACATCAGACCACTACTGTACACATATAATCTGTTTTGAATAGAAGCAATTCTATTGACGGCGCGTTATCTTAGCCTAGGATCGAAGGTATCAAACGTCTGTAATGATACGTACATGTATTAGCAGATCTCGGCTTAAATAAAGCTGATCTCCTTTACTTGCAGTGATTATTTCTATTATTTAACGGATATTGGTTCAATTGAAAGCAATATGCTGAACCCTAACATCCCACCACTGGTCACAATGTTTATTTTTTTTAGTTTTTAGTGTGAGTGGTGATAACTTGTCAAAATGTTTCTGAAATACTGGAACATTCTTTGGTATTGTTTTACAACTGTACAGTGTGTATCGATTTCTCCTGTTATAGTCTCCTCTTTCATTACATTATTCCACACTTCTATTGTTCCTGTTCTCTTATACCTACTCGTTCACCGTTGCCTGTTGAAACCATTTCTACGTAGTGAGGACCCAGTCTCCTTTTGATATTTTTGTGGGCGTTCATCGTGTTTTCCTTTCTTGTTTTTTCTTTTTTCTCATCTCTTGTTATTCCATGTTATGATTATGATTATAAGAATGTAACCCCTAATGTTATCAATGTAGGTAAAATTTGTCACTTCACCGTATAACGACTGCAATTTCACAATTGGAAACTTTTTTCTTTTTAAAAGCAATATACAAATATCTACAACGTTTACTTCTTATTTCCGTGTTTTGACACACTTGTTTTCTCACTTTCTACCATGTGGCCCTGTATGACCGTATTGATTTCAATGTTAATATATAACGTATGCTTTATTACTCCTGAGTCTGTACCAAATAAAGCTTTTGTCTTGATATATGCGTTTCCAAATAACCATTTCACTAGGCTTTTCTACATGAGAGAAGTTACAGTTCCTGGATTTTCAACTATGACATTCCGGTATCGGCACTGTTGAAAAAATTGATATACTATTATGGGATACATCATGACGATAACCACATATGGTGAAGAGCATTCTTTTATGGATATTCGTGATGTCTGTTTGTTGTTGTCATTCGGAAGTGCTGTTTTTGTTTATAGTTGTGACTCCTCCATGTTCCTGTTGTTGTCTATCGATATGGCTGTTTTTGTGTTCCTGTGTATGTCCTTGTTGCCGCCCAAGTTGTTGTCATTCCTTAGTGTCACTGTTTTTGTCATTGTGTATCTCCTGTGTTTCTGATGTTGTCTTTGTCAATCTCTGCAGTGTTTTTCGTTGCTTTTCCTTTTTGTTTTGGTTTCTCCTCATGGTCCTGATGTTGCATGTCCTTTCGTTTTGGTGTTTTCCTCTGTGTTCCTTTTGTGTTTCTTATTATTCGAATTTGAGTTTCATTTTCGTCCTTCTGTTTTGACGCAGTATTATATTCATTCATATGTACTTATTGTCGATATTTGAATTACCAAACTACTTATATTGTGTATCTTATACAACATCAGTAGTTTGTTGTATTTAAATGTCGATCAAGTGTTTATTCGGAAAAAATATACTTTCCATCGTGGATAAGTATAGCCCGCGTATGCAGACTGTTTAAATATATTCACGAGTGTTATTTTTTTTTAAAGTTTTGCATGAGAGCATCCCCGATGTGGGGTTACGCTCACTTTCGTTCTCTACACCCCTGGAATATGTCATAGCAAAATCGAAGGCTCGGTGTGCACCGCCTTGTAGACTAGAACACTTGTTTGATCCTGTGATGTACATCAAAAGAATCTCCCGGTCGCGTAACGGTAAAACGTATTGGCTTTGAAGTCGGGCGTCGTTCCTCTGTAATCTTTAAAGAACAAGTATCAGTTTATTGGTTGGTCACGGTCAGGTTTTTTTACCTGACACCAATCAAATTGCTAGCCGCGTGCCTTTAATTTTGCTATGACATATTCTAGGGGTGCAGAGAGCGAAAATGAGCGTAACCCCTGGATATCGAGGATGGCCTTATAGTGAAACATATATTATGTACAACCATTAAACATGTTCATATTATTTCAAAACATTAAAATGAGAGAATAATATTTTAACAAACAGCGAGATTACTTTAGAACGACAAATTCTTTTACTTTTTAATCTTAGTTGACGACGTCGGTTCCATATGACGTCAAAACGACGTAAAATGCCGAATACATGCATTCAGTTTAATGCAACTCAAAACTCGATTAACTTTAAGTTTAAGGTTTAGCGACCTTGCAATAACAACGTCATACGACGACGGATGCCTCGGGACACGCGACCGAAACGAATATACACAACCTAAGTGTTGCATTGGGTACAGCAGATGAATTTTAGTTTATTTTGTGTCCCCTAGGTTCTGCATGCTGTCTCACATTAGTCTCCTTATACTATAACTTGCATTTGGAATCAGCAAGGGCAGATTTATTTCGAAAAAGATTGCGAACGAGTGGAATAATTTGGACTGATGAAATTTTGTTAAACTTACCAGTGTATGCATTCGTGATAATGTTTCAAATGCATCATCAATTATACTTATTGATTAATTGTATGTTTAGGGTTCTTTGCTGTGCTTTCGCTATGGTCAAGGAACGAAGATTGAGCCAAAAGTTGATGGCCCTATCGATGGTCGTCATTTCATTGACATACGATACAGATCACCGACTACCTTAGAGTAATAGCTGTTTATGAAAGATTAAGTGTGCTATCGGCAGACACAGAGAGAGAAACATGTGTCGCATCGTCAGCACTCACTTAAGCGTAAAACATAAAGTTTATCAATTGGAGAGAATAGATATATATATATACCGAGACCTTCCATGCTGGAAGTTCTCTTTTCTCTCTGAGCCTCGAAAAGCCTTTCCTTGATATCTCATGTCATTCTTCTATCGTGGCACCGCTCTTACAGATTGTATCATGCTGGATAATATATATATGTCACACCCTATGGGAATATCACGCTCACAAACGAGTGGGCAAATTTGGAACTCCGACTAGAATGAGATCAGTATATGATCCTAGAGTCACCTTGTGTATTGCCGCTGAAATGTAGTTAGTGGGATTTGTCGCCGTAAAACATGTTATTGGTAACTGGACATAGATCGAGTGTAAAGGTCCGGTGTTTGATTAGTAATCATTTGAGAGGACATACTAGACAAGAGGACATGACAACCAGCATTTCATAATGGTGTGTGTGATTTGACATGTTTGTCATGTCCGCTTAATCACGTTATCCTTGTAGACATTTTGATCGATTTGTTTCTGGCATAAACAAGCAAGACGTTAGTTTCTTAGATTATTACTTACTTGAAAAGCACACTCCGTCTGAGTAATATGTACTTTGATATTTAATTGTACGGGCAACATTAAGATTATTACCAGAAATCGTCCTAATACATTTATTACAATTGCTGATTTGGGTCGATGGAGCTATACCGGAGCACAAATTTGGCGATTTTCGGGGTTCGGTACTAGTACGGCGGCGCAACGGTATCACATCGCTTACACATCGCTCAGTACATCGTCAGGACATCGTCAGAACATCGGCGAAAACTTTAGCAACGGCAGGCAACAGTAGAAATGTTTGAACATGCTCAAACATGTTTGCCGTTGCACTGCCGGAGCGAGCAACGGGACAACAACGGCGGTGCATCGGTAGTGTGTGACAACCCTTTAAGTTGTAGTAACGTAGATACATGATTATTTTTGGAACACGTTTTAAAGTAATTGTTTAGTTTATCGAACAAATGACAGAAACAGTATTGTTTTCATGTTTGTTTTAAAGGTTTAGAGTCCCTGAGCTTGTGTCATGATAAACCATAATCAATTTTACAGTGTTATCTAAATAAATTACAGCCCGGAAACAAAAGCAAGATTCCCGTCCACGTCACGTTTATCTGGCTTCGTGCGAAATCTAATGTAAATGGACTCTATAGATAAGTAACAATAAAGGTCCAAAACGGTGCAGTGGGGGCAGCAGATCATATTATCCCTGTGTGTCCCCTAGATCAACACAGATACGGAAAATATCGTATTAATCTTAATGTGATTGGATTAAATATCTCCATTTCCGTTGCTGCTTCGGATGCTGCCAAACTGACCAATGAGATTCGTGCATTGTTTATACATGTATATATGGCTTGATAAGTGGAGATCTAACAACAAAAAAATCCGTTTTTTTTGCTATACGGCTTCTTGCATTGTGGGCATTGTTTCACTAATGAAACCGTTAAAAGTTGGATGACAGCATGAACGGATGAACGCAACACACACATGATTCGACATAATGTACAACGCAGGTAGCAATATAGCAGACAAATTAAATTAACAAAGGAATGACATTATGTTATTTTCTCTTTTTAATAAAATACATCAAATTCGAATTTGTTTGCGATGTTATTTCTGAAGACAATTGGATCACGTTAGTAAGATGGACGAAATGTATCAATGACTCATATCTATTATTGACTTTAGACAACAATATTATACTCGGAACTGTTTCAATACATGTACAGGCAAACGAAGCCAACATTACACTTGCAGCTGTGGAATTAAATATATTTGAAAACATCCTAAATGTATGGTGCATTAACTATTGGAGTTTGGGGAAATTGTCAACAGTTAATAACAACACCAACTACTGCAAAGAGTCTATTTCAATGATGTTTACTGGTACACTTCTGAGATATCAAAAACATTTATTCAGAAAAGACAAAATGGGATCTTGTATAGACTAGATTTGTTTGTTTGTTTGTTTGATTTTGTTTAACGTCCTATTAACAGCTAAGGTCATTTAAGGACGGCCTCCTCTGTGTGCAAGATGCATGCGTGTAGTGTATGTGTGTGTATTTTGGGAGGCTGCGATATGTTCGTGTTTGTCTCCTTGTGATAGCGCGGAACTGATGCCGACTTTATAGTGCTACCTCACTGAAACATACTGCCGAAGACACCCAGCAGGACGCCCCACCCGGTCACATTATACTGACAACGGGCGAACCAGTCGTCCCACTCCTAATTTGCTGAGCGTTAAGCAGGAGTAGAAACTACCATTTTTAAAGACTTTGGTATGTCTCGGCCAGGGGACAGAACCCAAAGCCTTCCTCACAGGGGCGAACGCTCAACAAATGGCCAAAAGTGAGGCATTGTCAAGGGAGACATCAGGAAGAAGAAAGTTATTTAGAAAGGAGAGAAGAGATAAGGTCCCAAATTTAGTCGCCTCTTACGATCATGCAATTGGGGGCAGCAGGTACAATTCTTACGCCCTACCTGCAGGGGAGGTATACTAGAAGGAGATGAATAAATCGATAACAATGGAGCATCATGAACAGTCAAAATTAAAAACTGCACAGGCCTTGAGCGAGACCTTCAGTCAAGAAACACCCTGCAGAATCGGGTACTTGCGGACACAAACACGACCAAACTAATAAACTCTGTTGCAACCATTACATCATTTGGGATTTTAATACTACAAATACAACAAAATACCGCCTCCAACTGACATTTCACACGTAAGCACATACAATACACAAATAGATGAACATCGTTAAATGACTTAGCTGTTAGGATGCTTAACCTAATAAAATCAAACCACACCGGTTTCCTCGAATAGAGCTCGCGGTGCAGTCGTCGTATAATGTATCATGTATGATTGATCCATGTCTAAGTGATGTAAAGGGGAACCTATCCGGTGATCATCTTGCTGTCCACACAACACTGAATTGTAGTAAGCCAGATCGTTCAAGGAAAGAAGTAAGCTTCCGGAAATTCCGCGAAATTTTTAAAAATACCAGATTTCAACAATGACATTCAGTCTTGTTCCACCCTTCAACTACTGAAGGTGAGGTTGACGCTCTTGTTGAAGCATACACATAAGGTATAGAAGCCCTTGTAGAGAAACACGCACCTCTGCAAACTAAGGTGATAACTGAGACGGAATGCCCTGTGGTTTAATGAAAATCTCCGCTTAGAAAAACAGAACCGTAGAAAAGCAGAGAGACAGTGGCGACGGCCCAAATTAACCGTTCCCCAACAGATTTATAGGGAGCAATGTCGGCTAGTTGGTTCACTACTCTTTCAGTCAAAGAAGGCTTATTACTAGGAAAGAATCGAAGAATGCGGTAAGGATAATAGACAGCTTTTTAGACTCACCAAAAACCTAATTGGACAGAAAGGTGAAATTATCCTACCAAGCTGTAATTCTGAAAAAGACTTAGCAAGCAAGTTCAGTGATTAATTCCTGAATAAAATCAGCTCAATCAGGAAAAATATTGCCGAACTGAACTCCTCTGCTGACATTGACATCTCTGTCATGACTACTGACATTGCATTTGATGGGGGAACTATTGGCAAAGCTCTCACCAACACCCTAGGACGAGTTGCGCAACATTATCATGACCTCGCAATCGAAGTCCTGTGAGCTTGATCCACTGCCTACAGACCTATTTAAGCAATGTCTTGAAGCACTGCTTACTTTGATTACCTCAATCATGAACAAATCATTGGCTGAGTCAAAGGTATTATTATGTTTCAGGAAGGCACATGTCAGACCAATGTTAAAGAAGCCTGGAATGGACAAGGAGGAGTTGAAAAACTACCGCCAAGTTTCAAATCTTCCTTTTCTGTCTAAGATCTAAGGTTGTGTCCCGGCGTTTAGAGATCCATCTCCATGAAAACAGTCTCCATGACAACATGCAATCGGCCTACCGCATGGGACACTCTACTGAGACGGCCCTCCTACGTGGACATACTTACATAGCTTCTGCATTGGATAATCAGTGCAGAGCGGTGCTTGTCATGCTGGACTTGTCAGCTGCATTTGACGTCATCGACCATGGCATACTTTATATACGTATTGAGTAATATTATAAACGTCTGGAATACTCTTATGGAGTGACTGATACCGCACTATGCTGGATACAGTCTTATCGTATTGAATGACAACAGTGTGTTGCCATCAGAACTTCCACCTCACATGACAAAGTACTAGATTTCGGGGTTCCTCAAGGGTCGGTGTTAGGACCACGAAAATAATGTATGTACTCCAAAACGATTGGAGAGATTTTTCGTTGCCATAACCAGGAAAAGACAGAACTAATCGTTTTTTCCACAAAGTGTCAGCAAACAATGGCTCTCCAGCTCAAGGTCGGTTCCACAACTATTGAAACTGTTCCAGATGTTAAAAACCTAGGGGTATACTTTGATAGTTCACTGAACATGGGGAAACGCTATTGCCAAATCCTGTTACTACCAGATCAGGAACATCGGCTGTATTCGGCAGTTTTTGCCTAAAGATGCATAGATTTTGGTGCATTCACGTGTTACATCTCGGTTGGAGTATGGTAACGCCTTGCTCTGTGGTATATCTGACAAACTAACTAGTCGTCTGCAGAGGGTCCAAAGCACTGCAGCACAGCTAGTTACTCGTACTCGAAAGAGAGAGCACATCACACATATGCTTAATTCGTTGCACTGGTTACCTGAACGATACAGGTAGCAGTACAAAATTCTGGTGAACGCATACAAGGCACTGAATGGAACAGCTCCTCAGTACCTACAGGAGATTGTTACCCTGTATCAGCCGTTACGATCACTACGGTCGGAGACAGAATATTTGTTGTGTGTCCCAAAATCTCGTACTGTGACCTACGGAAACAGATGCTTTGGGAGGGTTTCGGCTACGCTGTTGGATAGCTTACCATCTGCTGTTAGAAAGTCAAATACCCTGGCCAAGTTCAAGAGGGACATCAAAACTCACCTCTTCACGTCTGCATTTCAGAATCCTTGCAAAGACGTCATGTAAATAATACCCTTTTATTTGTTCAATTATGTGCACATTGCTTGCTCAAATGTATAAAAGTGATTGTAAGCCTTTGCTTTTTGTTTTCACAATTATAACCATTACTATTATCCATATGTTGTAAAGCGCTTTCGAGTAATTTTACAAATTATATAGGGCGCTATATATTATTATTATTATTATCACAAAAGTTTAAACATTCTGACAAGGAAACTATAGGTACAGTATATGATACTTATTCACTCAGGTCTATAGCAGAGATTATGTCATAAATTCAATCGGCTAACCTTTGAGAGATCAGAACACATTACATAACCTGACGACAAACATCTAAATGCTGTTTCGAAAGCGGCAACATGCTGCGCAAAATAGGTTGAACATTGTGTACAGTAAAGGAGAATAAATATACCCATCTGATTAATTATTCTGCAGAAAGAGGAAAGGGAAACAAGGATATCTGATACTGAAATACAAATACAGGTATTAAACTACAAAAAAAGCATTCTAACAAAACGTAAATGCCATCATCTTGAAATGTATACCAAACAGAATAACACGTAACTCCTATGGAAGATAGACCTTAGTGGGACTAGGGTAGCAGTATACAGTAGAGGGTTGTGGCCATGGGTGATATTTTTCTTAAATGGCTAACCCTTGTATAATGATATGTCAAAAAAACAAACAAAAAACTGTACTAAAATTGGTATAAGCATGATGAAGTGGGCTACGTGAGCTTCACATTTGTAAAAAAAAAAAAGGTTTTTTATTTGTTCGAGAATAAAATTTTGGCCATAATCCGAAAGGATGCCTGCACATGAAAAGCTAGCTTTACAAGAGGTAAAATTTTGACAACAGCACACGACGCAAAATTGCAAAAAATCAAGTTTTGCAACTTTACTAGGACCCAGATAATTCTGCAACCAGGTAGGTAATCTTTAATTTCAGACAGAGCTTAGGAAAAAAAACTAGTTGCGTGGGTCAAATTTTGGGTCAAAATAGCAATTTTTAGCATTTTTTGGTAATTTTTGATGTGGTAACCATGGTTTTCACACAAGTGACATACATAGAAAAGGGAGGTTTGTACACTTCTCAGTACTTTATATGTATTGTAAATGCAATGCAGTTTACAAATATATATACATGTATACATGTGTTGTGTAGGGTAAATCCGCTGTGTTTACATTTCTTCGACATGTGCATTGTTTATCAGAGTCGGGCTATTTCTACTGTATATTGCTACCACGGGAGATTACTTATGTGTAGTATGTAACCCGCCAAGTATTCCACCAAGTATGTCACACTTGGGTGACGTATGAAAGCATAAAAATGGTATAAATGAGGTTCATTTGTACTGTAGTTTGCTGGTTGGGCATGCACGTTGACATTAAGCCTATTGTCAGTTACGTTTTGCTTTACAAAGATACATGACAGCAACAAGTGCCCTTAACTAACTACGGTGGCTCATATATATAGTGAAACATGCCTTTTTGGGTATGAGAAGTGTCTCATACATGTCTGTTATTATTTGTTTCTAAACGTATTCTTCAGGAGGTTGGTAAGTATAGATTATGATATGTTTATTGTTACACAACCAATAAGTGTTTCTATGTGACGTTTTGATGTCTAGTACGGTATGTGCTTTGTCACCTTCATCAGACAAATGACAAGTGAAGCGTACAATGTATGTACACAAAGGTGTAAAATGTCAACAAGTTGTCCACAAATCGTTGTCGAATAGTCACAAAGAAACACTTATTGGTTGTGTAACAAGACACATTTCATAATCTA
This sequence comes from Mizuhopecten yessoensis, assembly GCF_002113885.1. Taxonomy (NCBI): domain Eukaryota; kingdom Metazoa; phylum Mollusca; class Bivalvia; order Pectinida; family Pectinidae; genus Mizuhopecten; species Mizuhopecten yessoensis. The sequence goes on from NW_018405595.1 coordinate 681,705, forward strand.
TTATTATTTTATTTAAACTGAAACCGGTGAGTAAAGTTCTGGACAATGTCTAGTATAATCAAAGCTATGAAAACGATTGTTCATTGTCTTGGAGCCATAATAGTATACAGATAGGACACAGAACCTCACTTTACGCGGCCTGGTTATTTTTGTTAAGATAACATGGTGCGCTGAGTCCTTCGCGAAGGTGGAATGAAAGAGCAGATAGAGCTGTACTGTACCTGATTGTGTTAAATGCGATATCAAACCTTAAGGGTGTCTCTGTTGGACGTGTGATGATTTATTGATTGATTCATAATACAATGTATGTAATAAAGGACCACTGACAATTACTAGGGAATCCTATAACTAATTTCTTATAATTTAGCGTAATTTTCTAAATTACAGTACATTATGACGCTTGACACATTCAATCGCATGATCTCCCAATCACTTACGTAAATTTGAACATACTCTAGATATTGCAAAAGGTCAACTCCGCGACCGTGGCTACTTTTAAACAACAACATGATTAACAGAAATGATTGTTACGACATCTAAACTGGCAATAAAACGTCTACGGAACAAACCTTAAGAAAGGTGTATAGCTCTCCGCGTCAAACACTAACCTCTTAATGATATTGGTCTTTCATCATGACAGGGTCCGATGAGAAGATTCCCTAGATATAACAACTTACAACTTACAATGAAGAGTTTGTTCGCATGATAATGCCACGCTCTAACAATTTGCATAGGGAATCTTATTAAAAAAAAGGATGACGATTTGTTAGCATTAACGACGACAAAATGATAATGGCATTATTGTAGATATCCACGAATTTCTACTGAAACTGTTCACAGAAAGCTTTAATTACGCAAGGCAGCAAAATGAAATAACAAAAAAGAGACATTTGACGAGACACTTTCCACGGAGAACCAATCTACTTTAATGGTAATAATTACTTACTTCCAGGGTTCAAAGGCAAAACGTGTTACGCAATTTGCAGTACTAAAAAACTTCATCTTTGAACCCAAATCGGTTTCATAAATATCTAGCATAATAGGTATAAAAGATAAAAGCGGTATTACCAAATACATCACATGTGACTAAACATCGGTACAATTAATGTTATTCTAGGCAACGTCTTTACAGTTTGGAATAATTTGGTTATTTATGTAGTAAGGGAACGTACAATTACATACAGGTCTAGATAAGCATAGCGATGCTGGAGTTGTCCCCCTTAAAAAGCATACATAGTCGACACTGATGGGAAAACAATGATTTCTTGATGATTCCTGTCCCTCTGCTATGTGTTTGTTGTATTGGCAAGTTTAATCAAAAATAACTTCGCATGCCAGATGAATAGCTATTTGATATACAAGCTTAGGTAAACAACAGATGGATCTGATGGTAAAGTACTAGTCACCGACACAACGAAGTTTGGTTCCGGCTTTACAAATCCCTTTCTTAGTTCATGCTGAAGAAATCGGAGTAGCTGAAAATATTGTCAAGAAATTCAAAGTATTTAGACTTCACAGCTAAGTTGGGTTATCTTATCAAAGCAGAGGTTCAACACCACTAAGGAGAAGTTATCATTGGATCTTGCATCGTTCACGTTATGCACAACTGTTTCGGTAATTGTGTAGAGGGGATTGGGAAATGTTGTAGGACAACCTTTTCAATTACAGTGCTGCTTGTAGCAAAGACTTCAAACATACACAACTTGAAGTTGATGTTGAATTACAGCGGTTTCAGAAACACACAGAGGTTAGCTGGCTGTTACTTGGACCTTACTTAAAAATGACTTTTGAAACAGTGGCGTCTAATACTGGTGCCATTTAGGGTATAGAAAACTATACTTGATGCCTTTTGCCTTGAAATTGCGTTTCTCCAGTTCAAAGATGTTTTGCTAGTCTTCTAGACAGAAGCATCCATCACCAATGTCCTCTATGACAAAAAATGGGGAATCATGTTTTGACAACTGCTTAATGGGTTTATTAAACCAGAGTCATCTAAGAACAGGCTGCTGAAAATTGCACAATCACTCCGTAAATGAAGGCTAGAGAAGAAAAGAAAAATGAAACGATACTGAAACAGGAAAGAGAAAGAAACATAAGAAAGAAGGTTAATGGCGTAATAAAAGTAACAGAAAAGTTTGTAGAAAACCCAAAACCTTAAATGCCCGAGAAAGATGATTCGTAGAAAAGGGTAAGCAGCAAATGAAAAAAAGAATTAAGGGAAGGAACGCCTTGACAGTGCTCTGAAAAGAAATTGACTCAAAGGCCATCTTTTTAAATGAAAGTAAATAGACACCCTGTATGAAATTTATAAAGCTTGAAGGATATTAAAGTTGAAACGCCGAGATTTTTTTTAAAGATCTTTTTCAAAAATTCCATTTAAAATGGAGTCATTAATGATACTCTAAAGTTAAGATTTACGTTGTAACGAATCACGAACTTCAAACTGAATAATTCTACAGTACTAACATGAAATATCAACTTATCGAGCATTTTTCTTTTTGAGAAGGGTGATAACTCCCAGTGATTGTTGTGTCGACAGTTTTAATTTGATTCGCGTGCACATTTTGCGGGCAATTTGATATCAGACGACTAATAGAAATTTGACTGTGAATTTGACTAAGATATGTGCTTAATCAGACATACAATGCAAATGTTTTAGCTTGCTTCGATTTGTCATTGGGAGGAACACTAATGTAAACTTAGATATGGTTTGAGTTAATGTCTGTATTTGTTACTTGTTAAAAATCCGAACAAATAATCAGGTACCGAAATGGTTATATTGCATGTTACATTTTAGTTGTAATTTGCCCAAGTCAATGATTTTAAGATATCTTTTGTGTATCTATATGTTCGCATGTGTTGCTTGATCTTATAAATAACTTTCTACCGGGGACCTTTTTAATTCATACGATAACCCATTGATTTATCAGGAAACCTTTCTTTTTTAAAGGAAAGATTCTTAAGAGGTGCCGGCCTATTTAAACTTTTTTGACGCGGTAAACAAATATTGTTTCATTTTGTCATATTTACAGACATAAAACGGGGGGGGGGG
>NW_018405595.1:684764-716657 GCF_002113885.1 Mizuhopecten yessoensis
GGAAAAAAAGGGGGGGGGGGGGAGAGAGAGAGAGAGAGAGGGTGTTGTAATTTGTGTTGTCTTCGTTGATGTAGACGACGGTTATGAGAAAAAGTTACAAATCCTCAATATCACAATTTGAAAAGGAGAGTAGGACATTTCAGCTGGTCACATTATAATGACAACGAGAGGTGGATCAAGAGTGCCTGGTAAGACAAAAGATTTACCAGAAATGAATAGGGAGCCAATGGGCTCAGAAGTATTTTAAGGCACCAACAGATTAAAAACAATGCTCAGGGAGGCAAATGGCTTACAAGTTGTATCTTAGGACACTACATGGCTAACAAGAAATTCCCAGGATGACAATGAGTGTATCATTATGTTAGGGTGGCCGGGTGGCGCAGTGTATTGCGCACTTGCCTTTCACAAAAACGGGGGTTCAACTAACCGATCGAACATGAAACCACGTAGGTTTTTCCACTTATTTTCCTCCCACATAAAAACCCCTAAACGTTTCCGACCGGGCTATAAAGAGTGATTAATTTAAGTTGAACAAAAACCTATCATAATTGTTCTTTTTTATACATGTGCGGGATAATTACATGTTATTAGCTTACCTGAAGTGCATTAACCTATTTAATGTTAGTTAATGATATAAGTTAATTTCAGCTATATCAAAAATGTGTTGTCTTTAAATAAAATATTCACTGACCACGTCGACCATATATACACATTTAAACTCTGTGATAACGAAGAAACGAATCTTCTCCTTTAGCCCACCACTGCAGGTCGGGGATCGAGAAAAGAATACATCTGCTGTTACCCACTGCATTGTATCGTAAGAGGCGACTTATGTTGAACCTCGTGCAGAATTGGGGACTTGATTTTGCGCCCTCTTACTTGGGGTGCAAAAGCGACACCTCCTTTTATTTCCCAGGGCTTAGCTTGGAAATACCTCATTTTTTGCTTTATTGTTGAGCATTCGCCAAGGTGAGGAAGGCAATGGGTTCTGTTCCCAGACCGGGACATACCAAAGTCCTTAACAATGGTAGTTTTTATTCCCTGCTTACGTTCAGCATTGAGGGTAATGACAGTAACTGGTTTACTCGTTGTCGGTATAATGTGGCCGGGCGGAATGCGGTGCTGGGTACCTTCGGCATGGTGTTTCAGTGAGATAAGACCATAAAGACAGCACCAGATCAGCGCTACTACAAGGAGGCAAGTACACCAACATACTCTGTCTCCAGCACTCATACACACTTGCCCGCTTGCAATACACACATAGAGGCACATCCTTAAATTACCTTAAAATTTAATAGGACGTTAAACCAAAATAAAACCAAACCAAACAATCTACTTCAGCCCCTTACCTCGACTCTTACAGCTGTACAACATGACCAACAGGGGTGACTTACTATTAAACTGTACTAAAAGCATGCAGGATAATTTTGATTTTCTTATCGTGTATCTTCTTTTTCTTGATAGTAACGTCATTGCTTCCCTAAACTACGGATTTTGCATGTCGCGGTTGTTTTGTTATTTGGTTACAGTGATTTTCAGCAGATGATTGTTGATAAAGACTGTTGACAGGTTATAAGGTCGTTATTATGATTTCATTTGGAAATATGCAATATGTGTATGTCTTTCTTCAATATGAAAACAAACGTCGGCTTCACGAAAGCTATTTGGATCGTGCTCAGTATTGCTTGGTAAAAGAGTTTTACATTTATCTCTTCAAGTTGTTTTTTTTATTAGAGGAAATTAACGTGATCATCATGCCAATTCGTGTGTTGTTATCACAACACCTGGATTTTTTCTCACTTCCCTACTCTTTCTTTGGGTATTATCGCCCTGTGCATCCGTCTTCATAAGACATTGCACGTTGCGAGAGCGTGAAATCCAATAGCAATTGGTCAACAGAACACGTTCTTTGTGTGATATGAAGTTTTTAGGTCACCTGAGACAAAGTCGTCACCTGAGACAAAGTCTCAAGTGACCTATTGCGACCGCCTTTTGTCCGCCGTCGTCCGTCGTGCGTCCGTAAACAATTTTCATTTTCGACTTCTTCTCCACAACCCCTGAACCAATTTCAATGAAATTTTGCAGAAACCTTCCATGGCCAAACGCTAAAAAAATAGTTACCGGGTTGATCCCCGGCCCCCAGGGGCCTGAGGGACGTGGCCAAAAAGGGTCACATTGACCAAAATTTCAAAAATCTTCTTCTCCAAAACCCCTGAACCAATTTCAATGAAATTTTGCAGAAACCTTCCATGGCCAACAAAACTTGTGGCCGGTTTGGCCCCAGCCTCCAGGGGCCTAGCATTATATGGGTTAGCATTATCAGTATTTGATAGCAGTTTGATGGTATGCACATATCAGCCTAGACTGACCCCCTGGGGCTGATGGGTGGGGTCAAAAAGGGTTCAATTGACTGAAATGTTGATAATCTTCTTCTCAAAGACCCAGATATGGTAGAATTAAACACTCTTCATAGATGGAAGGGTCTTAAGGTTTATAACCCTAGGGTATCACGTTGATCCCCTGGGGAAGGAGGGGGGGGGCAAAAATTATTATGGTATATAATGGCAAATGATACTTTGAATATTACATGGAATTATAACCCTGAGTTGACAGTTTGATACATTGCAAATTTTGAGCCAGCACTACCCCCAAGGGCTGTAGGATGGGTCCCAAAGGAGTCAGTGTGCTAAAATTTCTTGATTGACCTTGTTTAGAATCAGAGGTTCTAGTTTCAAATACTTTTTAGTCTTAAATCTGTATGCTAGATATTGAATAAGATACAATACAATACAATAAACTTTATTCAACGTCGGATATTTAAAAACATGTAACATTAGCTATTAAAAGCTATTATTCCGACAAACATTAGTAAAAGCATCAATTCAAGAAAGTAAATATATAAAACATTATGAAACATAACAGCAAATGTTAAGACATAAGTCTCCATGCAAAGTTATAAGCTAAATATATATACATGCATACATATAGCAGGACAATAATTTTACAACTGTTCACCGGTAGTCCTGGACAGAGAATCGATAAGCAAGTTTTTCTCCTCTGAGACTGTCTGTCTGAATTTTTTACAAAACACGTACTCGCTACAGTCGTCAAGTTGAAAATTGTCCAAGGTAAAAACTGCCTCTTTCGGTTAAAACTGGTTAAAATGCATAAAAACGTCACAGCCGACAGAAAGACATCTGAACTTGCCGCCATCTTACCGGACGGTAATCAAATATATAGGTTGATGGTTTTATTGTTTTGAATAATATTTTTGTTCATGTTAAAAACAAAATCAACTCTCTGTATAAATATATCAGGTGACCGTAAAGGCCCATGAGCCTCTTCTTTGTTATTCTCATTAATGTGCCTTCTGACTTTATTGTCACTGACCGCGTTCTCCGTAGGAAGACTTGGCATTGTTGATTTCGGCATAGATTTACCTGGCAGGTGTCCCTAATTGGGAAGAAGACGCTGACCCCTCCTGAACACATTTTCTTACAATCTTGGGATGTTTTAAAGGATCTCCACGTAAATCTTTTCCTTGTTGATATTATGCCCTGTACCATCCATCACCTACTCTTGTTCCGTCGTCTCTTTCTTTGTATTTCTGTTTAGCCCGTTATCAGAATAAAGTGACTCTATGCAGTGGTATGCTACACTGTGCTGGCTGTACAAAGTAACGGCTACTTATCATAAGCCTTGAGTGACCACCTTTATATACAATGCCACCTAAGAAGTAACAAGGACACAAAACATGCAAGCATTTGGTGAATAATTTAACGAAACGTAAGCCATATACGAATTCTTATTTCTAAGGTTTATTTCCGTTATTTCCCTGCGATGTTGCAGAAAAATATTATCCTACCGAATATCGTGATCAGAACCTTCGTCCATGGTGGAAAGATTTTTGTGAAAGAGAAAATAAGGATCTAATATTAGGTATATCATTTAGATTATTTTAATATTGTTTAGAAAACAAATTTCTGCATTGGAATGGTGAAGATTTGTGTGAACATATATTTTTAGTATCATCATACATATATGGTGATAAAGCCACTTAAGACATGTTTGGAAACGTCCCACAAGCTGCATGTAAAAGAAATAAATCGAAAGTCTAGGGAAAACGTCATCAATGAAGAACACCTTATTCATTTTAAAATTAGATTTGTTTCCTCTCAAAACAACTGAAAGGCGTTTGTCAAAATGATCTTCGAAGTAAACGATAACGCGAGCCTGGTCATACAGTCTTCCGTTCATTGAGATTATACTTTAAACAAAAGAATCAAAAACAGTCAAAGTTCAATCGTATGCGTTTCTCTTTGCTTTGATTTCGTCCAAATGTTTAAAGCCACTAATACATTCGTGAGATCAGATGATACCATGACTCCAACGACTAAAATAAGAAATAACACTGCTATATACCCTAGTCCCGCAGACGACACTCGGTCATCATGCACACTTGTTAATTTCCGCCGCGTGCTGCTGAGACTAGACTTATTTACGGACAATTGAGACTTAAGACTGCTTATTTTTTGTTGAAGCTGCCCTGCAGAGATAGATGCATTTGAAAACGTACACCAACATAGACATTGTTCAGTAGTTGTTGTTCCATCGAAAGTAGTTCCCTCAAACATGGTAGTCGGGACTGTTGTTGATGGTAGAGTAGTAGAAACTAATGTAGGTAAAGATGTCATTGTTATAGCAGGTTCCATAGAGTTCTGCGTCACGCCTGTAGTAGTAGTTGTTCCCTCGAAAGTAGTTCCCTCAAACATGGTAGTCGGGACTGCTGTTGATGGTAGAGTAGTAGAAACTAATGTGGGTAAAGATGTCATTGTTATAGCAGGTTCCATAGAGTTCTGCGTCACGCCTGTAGTAGTTGTTGTTCCCTCGAAAGTAGTTCCCTCAAACATGGTAGTCGGGACTGCTGTTGATGGTACAGTAGTAGACACTGTTGTTGGTAAAGATGTCATTGTTGTAGCAGGTTCCATACAGTTCTGAGTCACGCCTGTGTCGTTATTAGTGATATTTGTATACAAATTGGCGTCAATGGCAACTGAAAACGAGAGTGGTTTCTTTCAGAATCCGTTACATTTTAACATGATATTATAACAAAAGTTAAGGAACTTCAAATGACGAAAGCCCTTTTGAAAATTCCAAGGGCGACAGATTGACCTTTTTTCTATCTTAGGCGTGAATGTCACATTTTACATACATCATCGTAGGACACCTGTCAACCGAATTCATAGCTGCTCTCAAGTTTTCCCGCTCTGTAGCTATAACAGTTATTTATGCTATCATTTCAGATTTTATAATACTTTTGACAGTTTGATACACCTATTCTAAATTGTTATGAGGTCAATTATGAAGACCATTTGCTGGCACTACAAACAATATCAAACACATTTCCACTGATCTAAGGCAAAATCAGACAAAGAACATATATTTCGAAAAACTTGTTTTAAACTTATTTTAAACTTTTATTCGGATATGAAAGTTATCTTTTATTTTTTAATTTCCGAACGTTTCGTCTAATAGTACAATAGTATCGATATGATATGTATGAATTGCAGTAAAAATCGCCAGTTGTAAAAATATCATTCGTTGAAAAACTCCAAATAACTGTAAACCCTCACTTCCTCGAACTCGGTTTACTCGAATACCCCTCGTTCGTCAAAAGGTTTGTTTGGTCCCGATCGAATTCGAACATATTTTTTGTAACGTAAACCCGGATAAGTCGAACCGTTATTCCTCGAATACCCCCTATGCCTCGAACCAAATTGTGTCCCCGACTCTTTATGGTCATAGTATTTATCCTATATATTCGTCGAATAGTATGACCTGTCACGTCTGACAGATATTTTACCTGTGTATCACACCGGCACTATATTGTCATCTATGATTTGGCGGACGTGATTATTCACTAGGTGTAATACCATTTTTTCGGCATAGCAATATTAAGCGACATAGCGACCAACTTTTTAATATATTCAAACGTCGTGATTGTTAATTTGGTTATCAATTAACATTAGGATAACAAAGATTCAAGATTTTCTTCGTTCTAAAATGATCGAAAAGTTCCTCTCGTTTTGATATTTTGCAAAATTATGTCAAAACGACAAGTGCGTTATACATGCAGCTTTTTCATTTTATTTACATTTTTAATACCGGTGGCCATTTGTTTTCATTGTTTACGTATTTTAAATCTTATTAAATGCTGTCATCTTGATTAAACTTCTTTTTTCTTCTATCATCTACTATCCACGATATTTGCAGTGCTCTCACTGTCTGTGTCCAACCTGATAACAAAATGACAATGTCGGTCGAACCTTGGATTCGTCGAATACCATGCATGTATTCCTCGAAGTATTGATCTGGACCCTTTCGGGTTCGAGTTATCGTGGTGTTACTGTAACAAAATTTATGTTTGTAGGTACTTACTATTATAGCATTGCCTAGTGTAGAGATTATATCCTGAGTCTTCCTGTAGATTTGTGGAAACATTAAAGTGGGACAGGCTGAAATCTATGTACAGGTAGCACGTTCCTAAAACAGGGTTGTATGCATAAGCAATGCATGTCATGTTTTCGCAATTCGCCCGACAGACACTGAAGTCAATTGTCAAGTATGTCTGATCTGCGTTTGCTTTTCCACGCACGTCTACCATTGTTTCCTCACTACATGGAATGCCTGTCAACATAAAAAAAAAACATGTAATTGTTTGCACACTTTTAGTGACCAATCGTTCGGTGGAGTCGTTGTATCATTACTCACACACATTAACTGGTAAAATCCGAGGAAATAATTATTTACTCTCAGGGGGAAAAAACATCAGTTTTATTGCAGATACAAACTATTACTTTTGATGGTCACCAGTATCTTTTTTTAGTAGAGTCTGGATTCCTGATATATACTTTACACATTATAATTTGATTAAAACACAATTTCTCTAATGTTTGGAATTCGTATAATTAAGAAGCCTTATTTTGCACGTCTCCTTCTGCATTAATAATAGTTTAAACCAACTTGGATCTCCTCTTTTCTGGACTCTAACCTCAGTAAACCGTTGAATGGTACATGTAATTTACATTTGGTATACTGTATCAATTACCGCGTTTTACAGGTGCAATCACATGTGTGCGTCTTATGTTCATCAATCCATAAATACTTCCGAAAATGCCATTAATAAAAAATGTTACAGATTTGTTTCGTACTTAATGTATCGGTTCCAGTTTGTCTTTTGTCTTTTTGAAAAATCATGTTTTGTATGCATCACTCAAATAAGGGGTAGGGGACATAATAGTGTGATTCGGCCACTGTAACTGTCACGTAAAGGACGGCTAAATAGAACCTTCCTGGTTCGGGGGGAAATAGCCGTGTTGTATTTCACTGCACATAATAGGAAGAGGCGACCAATGTGGAGACACTGTGTACTGGGAATGTTCTATGTGTCCTCTGCTAAGTCCCGGGACATTGTGGAGGTTAAACATGGTCTGCTGTCCTATTGCAACACTTTGGTTATATTCAATGGTGCCTCGCTGTGTGCCCGTCTTCATATGAACTTTAATTTTGTAAGGACATTGATCATGAACCATTAAGGACGAGTGTAGGCCTAATGTACTGGAAACAATGGATGTAAATTAAATCAAACTTCACACATTTTTTCAAGACATGTTGATTTACTTTCATGATGTCTAGTTGTTATTACACATACTCATTTTTGTTTTAAAATTACTCACCGTCGTCATTTTGACAGATGTAATATTTTTGTTTTGAGCACAACGATGTATGCCAATTTCGGTGAATTCCTATTTCCTTTCTGAAAACACATTGGTTGGTTTCTGGAGTGACGGGTTCGCTTGGATGCCAATCACTGTATGCTGTAAGATTCGAGCAATCGCTTGACCAGGCAAATATGCATTCCCCGGTACCATTATTTACAATACCGGTACAAAACAGACCAATCCAGAAGTGGGAAGAGCTGAAAATATAACAGACACATAGACTGTATATAGATAGGTTAAATGTATCGGTTATTAAACAAAATTGTTAGAATGCTTTTCTCAAGATTAATAAAAAAAATAAAAATAAAAACAGAAAAACTACGAATAAGCATACATAATTTTGAATTTGTACGTTGCGAATAAAATATTTATAATTATTTGAAAAGACTTATCAACAGTGTATTTATTCTAATATCAGATGTATTTTATCATATACGCCGCAAATATTAGGTGGCACGGTGTAATGTATCTTGTGTGAATTTAACAAAAAAAACATTGTTTTTACTAAAGAGCAAAATATAGTGTGTTTTAGCAGTATTTGATCAGCCCTATCTTTGTTCGTTTTCTAAGTATTCTCTCGATCAAACAAATCTAGGTAACGGCTATTTAGATAAAGCATACTTAGAATAATGGCATCATAATTATGTTTTCTTAGTCTTTGTTCACCGTCTTCATTTGCCTTTAGCTAAGTCGCGATGTATTTGCTCTGTTTCGATTTTATCTAAATCTTTCCTGGATTTCATGGTAATTGAAATGCCAATAAATAAACACGTTTTAAGTATGAATGTTCATTTCTTTGCTTAAGCAAATGGCTTGCACTTACATAAATGCTTGTGATAACCATGGCTCCATTACACCAAGCTCATACACAGCAGCAGTTGTCTTTGCCGTGCTGTCGTTAAGCAGATGCCCGCCATTCATCCCACATATGGCACGCGCTTCATTCCATGTCTTCTGATTTGTCATAAACGTCAAAGTCTGCCTTCCGCCCTCTATAAATTGAGGGATGCATGTCATTACTTTTTTCTTTAAATGTCACGTTTGACCCTTTGACCGAGTCTAGTAGAAAACGAATTTGAAAATTTACTCTTTTAAAAATGTTCAATACCATGAAAATGAAAAAATAATTCATCATAACAAAGAAAATCATAATATCGACGATACGCGACGAACTATGCATCTTTTTGTATCTTATATGGAGGGTCACTGCAAAAGGGGTACCACCGTGGCCATGCAAAATCCACCTCGAACTGTCATCTCACCTTCACGTCACATTCTTGACAATTCAAGGAAGCATGCGTTCGCAGCCAGACACATTTCCCTGGCAATGTCTAAACAGATAATGGCATCCAAAATGGAAGTAGAATATCAGAAGGGGAAAGAAACAAGTTGCAATTGGGAAGGTCATTCTGCCACGTCAAAGTAATGACATTTGCATTGGAAGACACTAACAATTATTAACACACCATGCCACTGCCAGGATAACCCTAACAAGTTCAAATTACATTCATATTCATATACAGTGCCTTGGAGAAGACCACGTTGCAGGTTTCTATGTTAAAGGTCAGGGCAACTGTTACAAGTTTTAGAAAAATCGCTCTACCAACTTCATTCATCAACGTACTATCATGAAACTTGATACATGTGTTTGGTATAACAATACCTTGAATAACAATAGCTTACTGTGTCAAAGGTCAAGGTCACTTTTACTATTTTTTTTACTATATCGACTTCATCCCTCAACGAAATAAAAATATATTATCCATCGAAGAATAAAGTCGATTGAGCAGATAAAGAGACATTATTGAATTATCTGTTCATTTCCTCATACATATGTCACACACTGTGTGAACGCAATGGGATGGGTATCACTTGTGATACAATGTTTACTTAACATTAGTATCTACTGCGAATAAATCTTAGCTAGCCCCTTTGGATTCAAATGGAAAATCTTCGAGATTTTTTCATTCCTTTCCGTTTTCATTTATTCTTCCCATTTCGTTCCATCTGCTTTTCTTTCATACTAAGTGGGGAAAATAATGTTTCGTGCCGTTGTAGTAGCGTTCCGTTCTAAATAGTGAGTTCATTTTCGTTCCATTCCATTTAGGTATTGTTTTATTCCGTTTTAGTTTTTGTTTTCATTCCGTTTTAATTCTATTCCGTCTGTCAACTGAAATGCTGACATCCTTGTAACACGTGACTTTATACGTTAAGTGTACATATCACTAGTTAATCCTGCATGTTATATACCTTACAGAACGTTTCTGTCGGATAGCTATGTTTACAAGATTGTTATATCGCAAAAGTATAGCATGGGACTCAAAGTATAATAAAGGATTATCTTCAGTCCACTTGTTTTTTCTTTCTTTTACTTGACCTAATGACCACCTCCGTGGTGTGGATTGGCGATAAAGAACATAATAGTAATAATAACATCTTTGTCGTTCTCTTGTGGTGGCTTAAAATTAGATTGATGTCATCGCCACCTCATGCACGCTAGTAGTCAGAACAAGATGACCGTTCAGGACGTCATAATATCGTCAACCTTCTTCTGCAAGTCGGGGATCGAGAACAAATAATACACCTGTTGTTACCCGCATCATGTTTTGAAAAACATTTTGGAACCGTTCTTCATGTGGATAACAAAGCCACCATAATAAATCTACTGTACCCATTGCAACATCTGGGATCTCCTCTTAAACTCTTCTTCCTTTTCTTTCCTACAGGCGTGCTTGGTAATACTTCACATGTTGCTTCGCCTTCACCTAAATGAGACAGACAACGGGTTCTGTCCCATGGCCGGGACATACCAAAGGATTTAAAATTGTATTTGTTTTTTTCCTGATTAACTTTCAGTATTTAGGCAAATGCCAGCAACTTGCCAAACCATTGTCAGTATAATGTGACTGGGTGGAGTGCTATGGTATGTGCCTTGCATTGGATGTAGCACTCTAAAGTCGACATCAGATCCGCAAAAATTCAAATAAACCTACATAGCGCCCTTATCACACATACACACGGGTACGCATAAATTCCATACATGAAGGCACTCCCTTGAATTATCTTAGCTATTCTCTGTTAATAGGACGTTAAACCTTATAAAACCAAACTGTGTCAATCTAATTAATTGCAATGATACCACACTTCAAAGTGTTTAAGAGTACACTATCTTTTGTGAACGACATCTGCAGAACCAACCAACTATCTTATGTGAACAGCGTTTATATAAGTATGAACTGACCTGTATACGCCCTTAACAAACGTATCATAACGCAAAACAGAGGTTCAGTGTTAGAGTGCACGTAATTATGTTTTTCTTACCTGATCCAAACAAATGCGCCAGCATCGCAACCATCAGAAACTGCAGCAGGTGCTGCAAGTAACGAAAATCTGTCTGTCAGTTGGTCGATACGGTGCGGGTGAGTGTATATATAAAAAACTAGGACAACCTGAAAGTGTTATCAGTATACGGTATATTGATTCAGTCTAAGGTGTTTAAGACACTTTCCGACGCATGTATATAATATTATTACCAAACGTGCTTAGTGTAATGACTTAATGCCTGATATTTCCATAATAATCTACAATGATTCGCGTCAAGGAAATGAAGCCGCATTATTTGCTACAGTAAGTTCGAAGTCTTGTATACCTGTTGTCAATCATCAGTGAACGATATCGTCATGTGACCTTTCATGTCGGACAAATATAGATCCTCATACAAATAAACAGTATCCATCTGACGTTGATATTGTCGCAACGGACCATAATGATTTGCATGACCTAGAAGTGCCTTTATCAGTAACTGAATTGGCTTTATCTTTTAAAGTAATTGGCTTACCATAATGTACTACACGTGTCTGATAATTACCATATCTTTTTGAGTGATCATCTATAAGAGAGATACATTTGAATAATGACTTAGAATAGTTTGCTTTTGATATAGTGCTCTTGTACTTTAGCTAAGGTGCATACTGGCTTAGGTTCCAACCTGATGTCACTACGTGCTAGTTATTGCAACCTCCAGATCATTATGTGTTTCAATACATTTAGAGCAATGCTCAAAACAAGTATAATTATGTAATTATTATAGCATCATAACAATTATCATTATCACACACACACACACACACACACACACACACACACACACACACCCTACATAACATCGTGTCTGAATGGACTTCTAATGGTGATTACATATATTCACAGATAAGACATATATTTACAAATGACGACAGACATTAACAGATAAGGACAGCTAATTAAACTAGATAAAACATTACCGACATTATGAAAATAAGGGCTCTTGAGATTCATAGGTGAACTGAAGATTTCTCACACTGAGGCCCGGTTTCAAAATTTCCATAAAAGATGGGTGTCTATAAGGCCCTTTTTTGGGCCCCGGTATATTCGGATTTTTACCTCCTTATTTTGTTCAAAGATGTCCTATTGTATGACATGCGGAAAAACTAAGGTAAAACTTTGACCGAAAGTGGGTTTCTGGGGGTACCAAAAGGAGTAGGGTAAATCTCAAGTATAGGTTGCTGTTTTCAAAATGAGCTTAAATACCAAAATAATATCATTACTGATTATCAAACAAGCCTATGTAAAATGAAAAATGACAGAAATTCAATCGTCACTTAAAGATTATTTATATAAAACGAAGGATTAAGTCAATGGGGTATTTTTGGTCATTTTCAATTGAAAAGTAATTTGTTTTCTCAATTGATTCCTTTCTAATTAATATTTTGACTTGAAATTTACAACTTCACTCATTTAAGTAGACTTACATAAATTGCATATTGACTACATCCTTTCCTTTTGTTTTATACTGAGTTATGGCTTCTGGACACATCTCAAACTTGGCTATTTCAAATATCTCTCAATTTTAAGTGAACTAAAAGGTGCATGACATTCTATCAGTTACTATGTATGTTGTATAGGCTTCTGATGAGATTCCCTCGAGTGTGGTTGGGGTTAAAGATGATCCCTTAGCATTGTTGGTCGGGTTCTCCTGAGGAGTCACGTTACGTTCCCTTAGAGTTTTTAAACCATCTTCTTATATATCTTTATAAATGTTAATGAGAATTTTCATTTTTTTCATCAAAATTGTGTTCAAGATATCAAATGCAAGATTAAGAAATAACAAAAAACAACAAATATAGGCGCTATATAACATCTGTATTCCAAATATATAAGTATTACCGTAAAACAAACAGGCGATTGCACCTTTAAAATTCTAAAAATAGATACAGTATGCAAAGACGAATATTTCTGTATGTTTAAGACAACTTTTCAAACTACGCAGGTTAAATATAACTTAGATTGGTTTGTGCAGGTTTCAGGTTTATTTGTGTCCCTGTCAAATAATGATTCAAGCAATACAATATGTTTAGGAAGCATGATCAAATACATCTTACCTGCAAACGTATATATCGAACCATGGCTGTCCTCACACCGTGCTCTCCCTGGGAAATATACAGTTTTTTTAGAATACTCTCTGGTAGTGCCAATTATCAGGATCGATAAATCATTACTTCCTTTCCACCGAAGCGTCGGAGGTATACGACGTTGATCTACTTCACGAAACACAACAACTTTAAAGTCACTTCAAAGAGACAGAACTCATTCCTAATGTATCCTAATGTTTCCTAATGTATTAAGAATGTTACTGCTTGTCCCGTCATCAATACCAGTTCTGTTTCATTAACCCTATGAAACATGGAAATCCTTACACAAACAAACGATGGATGTTTTGATATTTATTTTTCCACTGCATGCATGATTAATATAGGGGTATTCTTAATACTCCATAAAGCTTCAGATATTTTAATATCACACGACTAAAGTGTACTGAAGGGAATTATATCAGAGTCTGTCAATAGACAGAAAACGTTCATGCTGATGTATATATAGGACGATAAAGCTTGTTTCTTTATCGATACAAGTTCTATTTCATACCTTGGGGAGACTATATCTATTAAAGACAGTTTCGTGTGCAGTGTATGCATTATAAATATCAAACCATCATCGCACGACTACAGAATATTCCACCGACTTCTTTCAGAGTATATTATTAGATTATGTAGATATGCGGAACATGTTGGTTCTACCGCCGAGCATCCTTGAGGGTTAGGGGAAGGATCCCACCGCCCGTCGTAAAAGGCGACTATTGTGGAGTCCCTACGGATTCAGGGGTTTTCTTCTGTGTTGTCTGTGCTAAAGAGTCATTGAAGGAAACACAATTAATCTTCAGACCATATTGCAATATTCGAAATCTTCAAATTTTCTCTCTACCTCCTCAAAACTCTTTTATTTCCTAGTGCCTTACTTAACAAAACCTCACTTTTGGCTTTAGTGTTGAAAGTTTACCCACGTGAGGAAGACGGTGAGTTCTGTCCACAGTAGTTGTAATTTCTTGCTTAAACCAAATTCGTGCTTAAAGCATACATTAAGGGTTATCGCAACAACTTGTTAACCCGTTTCAGTATAATGTGACCGGATTGAAGGCTTTGTTGGGTGGCTTTGGTAGTATGTATGTCATTGAGAAATTCAACGCTAAGTACACCAATATACCCTGCCTCTAGAATGCATACACGCATACATTACATCCATGGAAGCACGTCCTCTAATGACCAAAGCTATAAATAGGACATGGGACAAAATAAGATCAGGACGTATTGTACATTTATAAAAGTGCCTTTCAATCCCAGCTCGGTGTTCTAATATAAAATAACGGTTTATGCTTTTCGAATTACTGTTGTACATGAAATTTACGAAAATATTCGTTATGATAATATTATCATATGACTTCATGATATACGGTCTGATGAATCGATTACATAACTTGTTTTATGACACACGTGTACTAAACCCTTCAGCAACGCTGATTGGTTGGTTTCGTGTGAACTGTATTCGTACGCGTGGGAAATACCTACTTCTTTTTACCGCGAAAACTGGCGACTCGGCTTTAGACGCTTTGAGACGACCTACGCACTAGGTTGTGATAAAGCGGTATATAAGAACCTCGAATTATTATTATTATTATTAAGACCAAGTCCATATAACCAAAACATCCCTCTGAATCAGATAATGAAAATCACCTGTCATAATTATAATTCAGACCGTAAAAGTTACATCTAGCTGAATGAAACTAAACACAAGAATTATATAGAAGATCCTCTCTAACAAAACTATGACACAGAACAATCAGCTGAAGCTATCGTTGACAATCATGAGGGCAATCCAAAACACTGCCAACAAATCTGCCCCAAACACCGTCTGTTATGAACCCTGTGGTCAGTGGAGACATTCTTGGTGGAATATTCAATATAACCATTAGATAAGCAGTGGTTGAAATGTTTTCCATTGTGTTAAATACCGACAGCAGATGAATTACGATTCTCTATTTTCGTGACGAAGTCACAAACAAACAGTCGCTCAGGCGCTAGCAAATTAAGATTTTGTTGTACATATATTTTAATAACAATAACAATTTATCATTTGTTTACTATTTCATGTATCTCAAATAACTGCAGAGACGGCTATATACAATATAAGAAGTCAATTAAAAGTATCCAAGGTATGTGCTGGATTTTATTTTTGTAGAAAAACGATTGTTAATGCGTCATATGATAAACGAATCTGTCCAAGATTTGCGAGCTTCCAACGAAAATGAACACCAGTATCATAAAATCTGATGTGAAGGGAAACTCATTACAGATCCTTTGTACCGTAAATACAGTGATACCATTCAATTTATACCTGCGCTTCCTCTCTATGTGTGATTGACTTTAGACGTGGTGGACTATTGTGTTTATATTCTTTAATAGCACTCGTGTGATAAATCAACCGGAAATGCTGTCAAATACATTAATGTAGTGAACATGTAAGTATAGATTGACATTTGGTATCGATCAGACGATGTCAACCTCTTTTCTTGTAATTTATATACACGTACATAGCTGTATTTGCCTTTAATCAATAATCGTGTACTTAGGAATGAATTGTGTCTACATTTAACTGTTACATCTTTTTTCGTCATCTTTCTCATTTGAAACCGGTGTATATCGATTTATAAGTCAACTTTTTAAGCAAATAATGATAAAACATTCGCATTATAATAACCTTGTATACAATATGATAAAAACAAAGTAAATAAGATAATTCGAATAAACGCAAGCAAGTAAAAAATATATGACGGCTTTTCCTGGGAAAAAACAGAATACCGAAGGGTCAGCACAACGGAAAGCCTCAAAAACTTATGAAATATGAGCAAATGACGGATTAACATGGACACCCCTTCAGGACAAAAGGACTACATTGTAGGTATCGGGAACGGTAAGTGTCTATTGCTTCATCGATGACACCTGTCAAGAAAATATAGGTTACATCATGGTCATTTTACGTCTTCATAGTGAGAGCGACAACAAGACAACAAATAAAAAAACAGACTATGAGCGTAGTAAAAACGTTGACCGTCATATCAAACAAAGAAAAGACGTATTTCCTATTGAGATCATTATGTCGACCCTGTAACTTGTCCCTTGTCTTTATCAATCCGCAGTCAATTATCACGATACTTGAAGCAATCTTAACAGAAATACACACTATACTGTGACATGTAAACACTGAACATTTTGCAAGCAGGGGGGTTACTTTCAAACAAGTGAAAGTTCAAGGAAAGCAGCAAAAATGGAAATAGTCACGTTTATTGAACGGCGTTGAAAGCCATCTCTGATTTTCATGTTCTAAGATATAAGAGTCTATATCCTTGAATTCCTGTCAGGAAGTTGTATATGATTGATGAGGTCAGAGAAATTCCTAATATAAGACAACATAGTAGATATATCTGCAAGTGGAATTGAAAGACTTTGCAAGGTATCTGTTGTCATTTCTGATTCAGCTGCATACTACAAAAAAAGTTGACCAGAAGAGGGGCAGAGTTCACACAGGAATGCCTACAACCTGCTTGCAAATATTGCCAACGTACCAAATAAAGAATTATCACCCAGGAACTAAATCATTCTCACAATAGAGCTTTGTTTGCGTTTTTACAATAAATAGTGTACAGCCATATATTTATATCGCCATTCGCCCTTTTGGTAACAAGACCTTCAGGTTGGTATAAGGTATGGCAGTTTTTGATTGCCATTTATGTTGCTTTTTATTATATTTTCAACAGTGTCTCCATATCAAGGAATGATAAAATAACATCTCTGCTGTAACCAACTGCATATTGTAACAGAAAACAAATGTTAGAAACCCCCGGAGAATAAGATATTTGTTATTGAGGCCTTTACTGGGTACACGAAATCGACCTAACTAAATCTTAAACATTAAGATTGAATATTTTCTCTCCTTGACCAACTTTTTTTCATTTCTAAATGCCTTACTTGGAAAAGTCCCCCAAGTTTTGGCATTGAGCGATCGCGCAAGCGCGTGAAGCTAAGGGTTATGTCCCCAGACCGGGGCAAACCGTTGTCCTTAAATAATACATGCTGTTCTCTGTTTCATGTTTACCTTTTGATGTGTCGAGGTTAGAAATGTCTTACCCGTTTTTCACTATAATATGACCAGATGTGTGCCTTCATTATTGTCAATCAGTGAAGTAGCACTCTAAAGCGGGAGCGTTCTTTCGTATCTCCACATTCAAAGCAACGTTTGACGGTCTACGCATTAAAATATATTACAAGCCAATGAAGCCAGATGCAATGCTTCCGCGGTTAAATCTGGTCAGAAGCGACTTTATTGTATCTGAGTATAGAGCATAATCTCATATTCCACATCCTTATTTTTCTAATTAGGTCACCACACATATTGTTTAACAACCAGCCGTCATCTGACAGTTTGGTTGTTCAAAATATTATGAAGACATATCATAGATTATTGGACCGCTCAAGTGCAACCATTTATGTCATGTAATTGAAACTCAATCCCTTCCCTCTTTATATCAGATAGATCAAACTTATTTCCTTGTTTATATTCATTGAAATGTATACCCAATTTAACGATATAGTTATAGCCAATATTTCCAAATGCAATTGAATAGAGGAGCTGCGATATTCAACCAAAGTCCACGTGTTTAGCTGTACCACACTTATATGCCAACATCATTCATACAGCAAGTACTATCTCTGAACCCTGTTTGAAAAGGTTAATAATGTTTTCACGCGTTGTCCATATATTAAATATATGTTCGACTGCATTTATTGATACTGCAATATTAATATCAACGTTATTGTCCGCAGTACATGAATTGTGACTACCACTAGCAAAAGCTGATAATATTTTGTTGATTGGTCGTTTTTGGTTACTCGAACAATTTCGTGTGTAGCTTCAATATAAATGTAAAATCTTACACAAGTGGTTTCTTGTTTAAAATGTCAATAATTATCTCCCTTCGTAAAATCTGAAAATGTGTATTCATACGCACAGGCAATGTTAATCTGGTCAATTTCATCGGCAAATGGAACCGGTAACATTTGGTATTTGCATCGTGTCCAACGTAAGTAGAAATAAAAATATTTTCTTACAAACTACGGTCAATGTAAATGTCTTGAAGAAGCGAAGGTCAGTATATATGACTGTAACATAAATCAGTGCAGGTGTCCGTATTGTCTATCCCGCTTATAACTATCAGTGAATGTCATTGTTGCTATGAATCACAGTTATGTATTAGAGTTGGTCATCTTGTATCATTTAGACGTTTATTTATCACATTTGAGTCCTGACTTTTCCCCTATTTTTGGGGGCATCTTTCGGAATGCAGCTTCCTTTTCAATTTGCAGGTCCCTTTGTCGTTAATTTGGTTTGGAAATTCGGCTGATCTATTACAAAGACTTCATCATATATGATAAAAAGATAATTTACTCATTTGTGTAACTAGGACATTGCACAACATTTAAGTGAGGAGTGAATATTGTACGAAAACAAAACATGAGGTCGTCTGTGCTGCTGACTTAAGACATAGGATTACACTAAACTGTTGCGTAGTTAAAGAAGCATTATAATCATTTAATCATGGCGATAGATATATTGGAATTATGTACAATAGATATATACATGTAAATATATGAGTACGTCATTGAGTATGCGTTCATTCTCTGTCAGCATCAAGAAGAAGGGTAGGTGTTGGTTGATTTCGGATAGACTTTACTGCCAGCAGTTGATTATAGCAATGTACCGTTAGTCTTCAATAAGATTCGTCAGTTTGGAAATATGTGATATCAAAGTTTTACTTTCTACAGAAACAATGTACATATCGAACGTGTCGCAACGTTTCAAGACCGACTGGTCCCTTTGTCAAGCTATGAATGAGTGAGCAATTTGTACTTTTTAACTGTACAACGATGTGACGAAATTGTATATTTTTTTATGTCACTCGACCCGGGACGTTTTGCCTTTCGATAGGGAACGAATACACAGTATCAATAGGGGGGTATACACACTGCATCAGATAATGGGACCTGTCGGTCTTGAAACGTTGCGACACGTTTAATACGTACATACTTTGTGTTAAAACTTTGATACCAACGTACCGCTTGTGTTGTGTGATGTTGTATGACTTTCAGCTAATTATGTTTTGTAACATATGACGTACTTTCAAAATGCTATAATGTCGAGTGATGCGCAAAGATGTGCATAGTTGCAGAGTAGTTAGTTATTGGATTATGTGCGATTAAATCTTAACGAAGATTTGTTAAGATATAATGTCAAACTAGGTGTAAGCAGAGTTAAACGAAACATATTATCGTTAAGATGTTTTTTGGATGACATGGATGAGGTCTAACGTGTACGGTATTTTATTGTTAAATAATCGTCGCAAAGACAGTGTTTAATTATGATTCATGAACATCAGCAAGTTAAAATTAACAATGAACAAGAACTGAGTTGTCATGTGTGCATTCATTGTTCAATTTTAATTTTTGGTTTCTAAATGCTACACTCATTAGAGTGTGACAGTGCCTAGGGTGACCTCTTGGATATCAGTCACCTTATGCACTGTCTCACTCTAATAAGTGTATTTATTTTATTTTACTGAGCCTTAATTAACAAATACAAGAAAATTGTATTTTCATCAACAAATTTAACAGTGAACTATTCAAGTTTTAACAATAAAGTTAGTGTTTTTAACACTCCGAAAAATATGGCCGTTGTTGAAATTGACGATCGTGTTACCTAACAGTTTCTTCATACCATCAGTGACGGTGTCCTTGTGTTTCACTTCCCGATTTTGGTTTTAATTTATCACAACTGCCTGTACATATTCGTGGTATTATAGGTGTGAAAAAGCGGCATAAGACCTATTACAATATACCCTGGCCTGTTGAAAACAAAAAAAATCAATTATTATGTACTGAAATTCGAAATGATGCCCAATGGGCATCTTTAGCCTCGGGTATCGTTGATGCCGTTTTGCATGTGGATACCTTAGAAGATGCCAAGTTGTGGTATAGGTGTGAAAAGCGGCATAAGAACTATTATGTTAGGTATATTTGAATATCAAACTAGTCCAATATTGAGTAAGTTACCAACTTCACGCTGGTGCATAAGACGATAATAAAGAGCTAACTCCATCATCGAAATCATCCTGCATGCACAGGAAAAATCGAAGATAGCCCCCGGAAACCTGTATCCAAAAGCGAGACAAATATTATTTCCCTGCAAGTTCGATTTCTCTGAGGTGACAGTTGGACCGCTGCCTACTCTTTTTTTATTAACAGACCTACTGAACCACCATAAGAACCAACCTGTACATCATTAAGTTTAGAAATGACCACGCTGACAACATCTATAACCCGTGCATACGAGTACACGTGACAGCCTTCTGCTGCTCGTGCCGCACGAGTCAAATTATTCCCGCTTCTACTGCGAACCGCGGGAATATTTGATTCTACAGATGCTATATATATTACTATACATAACATTACAAATACACATAAATAAGTCTACAACGGCTTGTTAAGCGTGTTATGAAACATATACAATATAGAGACTCGCTGAAAATGATAAATTCCACAAGTGTTTTAATCTTATCAAAACTTGGTATTCAGTTAAACAGTGTTTGTATCGTATATACTTAAAAGTCGGATCCCTTCATGGTAGAGTCATTTAAAACCCTAACGTAACAATTGTGCGTCAGAAAAAAGAGACGTCAACAATTAAGCAATGGCATAAAAGGCTGAATAATACAATTTAATCATTAAAAACCTTAATTATAAATACAGTTGTATAATTGCAATATCATGCCGTGGAAAATTTTTAAGCACGGCGCTTCATGTTGGATTTGCCTTTGTAAATTTTGCCTATAAATGCAAACTGAAAGCAGTGCAATACTTTTACTAACCATTTTGTAATCAGTTCACCGTATAGGAAAATATATTTCACTTACAAGTTTTCAACATTAGTTACGTAGAAGATACCGAAGCAATCCTCGATTCTCGAGTGGGCTCATTAGTCGCCTCTAATGACTTTTGGGGCCGCGGTGGCCAAGTGGTTAAGGCGTCTGCCATTCTGTTACCACTAACCCTCCACCACTGGGTCGCGGGTTCGAGGCAGTCGCCAGGTACATGAAATAGCCGTAGGTCGATGGTTTTTCTCCGGGACCTCTGGCTTTCTTCCACCACCAAAACCTGGCATGTCCTTAAATGACCAAAAGCTGTTACATTGTATTAGGACGTAAAACATAAACAAACAAACAGAACTAATGACTTCCAGTGAAATACAATATGTCTATTATTTCCCCTCACAGGGGTCTTTGTTAACTGACTCTCTATAACTTATTAGAACGACACTTAAATGACCATAGCTGTTGATAGGGCGTTAAACAATACTAAACCAAAGCAAACGAAACCTTATTTAAGACCTAATCACATCAATAGATTTTCATAATAACTGAAGAATCACAAAAGTTTTCTCTTTTTTTTTGTTCCGAGTTTTTGTTTTATATTCTGATCATGATTTACAGCTAATAAATAAGTGCATCAAATTGATGATATTCTACGATATGTTCGAAAATCTTATGAAACAAATAGGCTTTAAATGTTTATAGAAATGAAGAACAATAATCTAATAAGAATTTTCATCAACGACATGTATAATGACGTAAATATAGCAAAAACTGGGACGCAACCGATGAGAGTCAAGGTGAACAAGTAACACTAGACACACGAGATGCAAGCATGTTAAATATGTTCTCCCTTAATTTACCGTTATCCAACACATAACTATAATTCACAGCGACAAAGGTATCCGCTGATAAACGGCATCAACCAAACACTGTGTTAACCCAGTTCTCATGAATAAACAAGGTTACATATAGGTAATGCCGCCAAAGGCTTAATTCTCAATACTGATACATGTCTCTTACCGTAAACCTTACATTTCGTCACGTCGTCTTCCAAGGATGCGGAGAATTGTGTTTATCGAAAACAGACTCTTGAGTTCCGAAGATGAGATTTATTATCCCACTGTAAAATTAAAGTCCTTATAAAGCAATTAACAGGGTTTCCTCAAATGCAAAATAAAAAAGATTTCTTAGTGAATATATTAAAAAGACCATAATTGATATGCTAACACCGTTTCAATTCCGTCTTTGCGTATTGCAGAGCAATCTTCTCTTGAAAGCAGGTATTGATTGTTACGTCATTTGTTTGTGAGAGTAACGTCATCAAGTTTTGTGAAAACGACTTAATTTTCTCACACAAACCAATGACGTAACAATCAATACCTGCTCTCATGAGAAAATAACTCTGCAATACGCAAAGACGGAACAATTAGAATATGTGGAATGATATTTTGTGTGCTCCCTATCTTCTTCTTATTAAGAATACGACCGTGTAAAATTGCAAGCTTCTGTGATTTCATGCAGGCGCAAGGGCATTATAAAGAATTTGACCTGATTTACAGTTGTTGCCCTTAAAAGCTCCTAGAACTCTATACAAGCATTTATGATGTATGAAAATCAGATATTTTATAATATTTAAATTTTGCATTGTATTTATGGAACACAAACATAACTGACTCCGGCTGCTGAATGGAAATATGTATCAGCTTGTGCATTGGTCTGGAACCATTATAATGTGCATGTTAAGGTGTGAAGGTCTCTTTCTGGGTTTTTAGATCTCGTGTACACAGTGGATTTAGTTTGTATACCCGAAAGTTTATCAGAAAGGTCTGAATCTAAACTTCTGTATTATCCTGTCATTACAGGAATTTCATCGGCAGTATTTAATCAGCTGACATTTGTCCGAGTCTCAATTTAATCAGGATACGATAGACCTCACTGCTTCACGGGCGCAAAGGTATACATGTTATTGCAAGTTAAAAGTGTCTCAATTGAAAACCATGCATCTATTTGTAACGTATGCTTTATGTTGAACTGTAGGTTTCAAATATATTTATAAACAAATTTGAGATGTTATATATCTGTGTAGACCCTTTTTATTATTATCATAAAAACGTATTGAAATATTCAACAAAGGTGGAACTTACGTGATTTTATCAATTTAATCTTTATTTCGTTCCTATTCTTAGTGTTGAATTATGAACGAAAAAAAGGGTTCGCAACCCTTTGTGGTTTGTGTTATGTCAAAAGAATTACCGAATAATATAGGTACAAGTAATAACCATAATGAAAATGGCATTATTTTTAAAGGAGAAACAAGTTACGCATATTGTTTAGTGTTTATTTGGCTGTCTGCTTTCATGTTCGTTGCGTAAAGATATTTTATTTTCTTCTGCAAACCCGTGTTTTATTACATTGTTGTATTTTTAAGCATATTTTCACGCCCTCTTTAAACAAAATAACTTTTACATCTGATCTTTTCCAGATTTCACGATGAAGCAAATTTTGCTTTTAGCTTCCTTGCTGTGTGGTGCATGTGCTATTAGCGTACATGAGGCCACAAAGTTCCACAACACCGGAACTTATGGCGGAACTGTAAGCTACACCGATAATGGTGACACGTAAGTAAATTGTTTTTAAATGGATTTTTACTAACATAAGCTGTTATTATCCAAGCGTCTTTAACGCGCTATTATAGAATTTCAGTGGTAAAGTTATAAGTATAATGAAAGAAGTTAATTTAATTCTTTGCGCGAAATATATAGTACTGTTTCTTTACCAAATTTTCAGGAAATTTACTTCCAACCAAAGAAATTCGCAACGCCTCAACTATTATGAGCTGGTAAAACTTAGATAAATCACAAAAACAACGAGGATGGTTTTAGTGCAATGCTTCCTGTCTTGATTTTATCATTCATTGTGTTTCTCTTAGAAAATGAACACGTTTTGAGTGCTCAGAAATACATCGTTGTTTTGATTATATTTTACCAGACAGATTTTTAAGGTGACATGCTAACTAAAAAATGCTCTGTACATCTATGTTGCCTTATCTGTCTTTCTTTTCTAATTGTTCTTCTCCTTTGTTTCCATGACTTTTTCTCTGTTGCTTCTATGCCTTTTTAATATTCTTTAAGTTTTCTGAATATTAAAAGTGTCTATGATGACTCATATCTCTTGGAACAGTTTTCAGGTAGCTTGAAATTGTAGTGATACTTATTTGCACTTCGGAAAGAGATTTAAGACAGGTAACCTTATTATAGAAATGTCCACTAGTTGGCTGAAGGTCTACACTATCTAATTCAAAAAATAACAACGGGTTACGTATGCATGACCAAGCGGGAGACTGGCAAAGACAACCTCGTCTCGACGCCTTCCTCTGTAGCTAGGACACCTATCACAGAATAATAACGTATCCTGTTTTGACGGGCCGTTCAGCACGTACTAATAATTAAAGTCTCTTTCTGTTTTCATTTCCTTATCCCTCTTTTACCAATTGTTAGTAGTTTTATCGTGTTCTTTTGTATATCATTACAAAGCATTCAGGGCTTCGACAATGAATGCAACAAAATTGCAAATGTTAGTTTAAACCCTATTTTAATCATGTCAATGTACAATTACATAGACTTTTCATTCTGATGTACACATAGTCCTTCTCGTCGTTTATAACAGCCTTAGCTGATAATACATGTTTAACTTTGCAGTGATAGCCTGAATATGTGCATAAGAAACTGCTAAGAAAGAAAGATAGAACATGATATTAGGAATAAAAAAAAGTAACTGATGGAGATTTACCCGTTGGGATGGGTAGCTAAGTTAACATTATAACTTAATGTAGTAAAATTATGACTGCTTGTAAATCTTCTGGTTGATTTTATAGAATGTTGAGCAGTTATAAAAATGTTTACATCTTGATCGTACTGATAC
Organism: Mizuhopecten yessoensis; assembly: GCF_002113885.1. NCBI lineage: Eukaryota > Metazoa > Mollusca > Bivalvia > Pectinida > Pectinidae > Mizuhopecten > Mizuhopecten yessoensis. The sequence continues at coordinate 709,818 of NW_018405595.1, forward strand.
ATCACCAAACAGTAATAAATCAACACTATATTGGTAAATGTAAGACACATGTTGATGTAATAAAACAGTTCTTTCCGCCATTTTCAGCATCACCTTGACGTCGAACGGTCTTCCCGACCATCCTTTCGAAAGAGTGAATCCAAACCACCCAGAGACCCGCAGTGACGTTTATACCCTTCCAAAGAAACCAACAGTGGCTAATAGTCCAGGATGCCTCGCCATGGGCCCAATCGGGATGACCGTTACAGGTGTATATACATAGATCGAGGGTAATGATTGGTTAAAACGTAGCTGGTTTATGATTCGCATAAGAGGGGAGTTGATTGGTCAAAGACAAATCTTCATAACAAAGATATGTTTATAAAAAAAAAAGTTCACATTAAAAATAATGTTCTGTACAAATAGTAAATAAACACATGGATAATTGATAGATAGCTGTCAGGGGAGCGTCAAGCATAATATTTTAAGGGAGACGACTATTATATCAAATATGACATTTAATTGCACTTTGGACATGCTTAAAAAAAAGAATATTTAAAAATAATATTTTCCTTTATGGTTAAAGTAGTATCTCATGTTACTAACACTGGCTAATGCTTAGAAATATTTCAATTTCATTAATAACACAAGTGAAGATATTTTTTTTTTATAAATTCTGAAAGTTTAAAAATGTAGACAAAAGCGGATATTTTAGTTGAATTTTTCTTATTTCACACTTTAGATTAACTAATCAAAAGAAAACAAAATGTGATTATTTGTCTATGTTTTAGCTGAACATGATGACGCATCACCGTATTTGATACTATCTATTTTGTAATCTTGTATGCGTACATATAATTCCCTCAGCCCTGGTACAGCTTATAACAAATACAGTTGGATTTCCAAAATTAAACTAATGCAGTAAGATTACTAGTACAATACTTTTAGGGGTTTTTTTTTAACTTGAAAAGAATAAAAAGAAAAAAATCATTGATTCGACAGAAATATATTTTTTTCAATATGATATTCTTTAAGGTTAATACATATTTTCTGCATGGCTTCAGGATCCATGATCTACGACCCTCTGGACGCTGACGGAGAAAACGCTGTGGAGGGTTCGGGAAGAGAAAGGTTTGACCACTATGGAGGCCACACCGACAACCACGGTATCTATCATTACCACAAACTCCCGGGAAGCTGGCTTTACAAGGGCGAGGTAAGATATGTATGGCAATGATTGGGTTTATCATATGAGAACAAGGACAAGGGGTCGGGTAAAGTCACGTGTATGCGGGAACATCACAATTATGGAAAAATGGGTACGGAAATGTGTGACAATGTTGTTTGCAATATGAGAACAGGGACGTAGGGCAACTCAAAGATGTGTGCGGAAACACAACATCAATGGAAAGAGGGATGAGGGGTGTGATAAGAGGATGGTGGATAGAAATATGGGACGTGGACTGGTGTGGTATGGGAGTGGGAGAGAAACGTGATAAGAGAAAGAAAGGTGTTTAAGATAAAATGGGTCGTACATATGTGTAGCATGGTCATGAGTAAGATGTAGCTGTAATGATGTAGAAATAATAAGTCATTGAATAAATGTTAACCATGTATTTCAACATAAGGCAGTTTTTGAAATAATCAAAATAATGGAATGGGAAGTAAATGTAGCTGATGATATGAGGATATGATGATATACATGTACACAAATTGTATCTCTGTCAAGGATAGTAACAATTTAGGCATTTGTCTGGTTTTTTAAACTCTATTGATGCATATAAAAAGCGAAGTTGATATGGGAATACAAGGGATGAGATGATCCATGATGCTCGTTTGGAACGCTTCTAGAAGTGTGCATATTACGATGGCTTGGACCTTGAAGAAATGTGGAAACGAAACGTTCAGAAATCCATTAATTGTTCTCCTCAACCCCATACTCTGCCTGTCTTAGATATATCTGGAGAAAATCTTTTTTTAAATTAATTCCTTAAAATACACAATCAAATCATTTATATCTGTACTGTATTAGCAAGACGAACTCCTTGGGGTCGCATTTGACGGATTCCCTATCTACGGACCACTTGCGTCTGATCTCGGACGTGACGTCACAAATAAGGATCTTGACGAATGTCACGGCCGAATGGTGCATGGACACTACAGATATCATGTGAATACGGAGTTCCCGTACTACCTCGGCTGTTACAAGGGTAACCCAACACACGCCAACCACGTCCGAACACAGCACGGCATTTGTACGAGCACTTCATGTGAGTCTCACTAGTTCATTCATCGTTCGGAAGTTCATTCCTAATGCATGTACCTCTTCATCGTTATTATCCAGGGATTGCATTCTGAAATGTTTTTGTAAGATAAATCTCCGTTTACAAAATATTTTAACCTTTGACATTTTCAAACGAAATTTAAATTAAATAATACACGTGAATCTGAAATCAAATATAAATTAAAAGTAAACATCTTTAACCTTTCATTAATATCTATAGCCGTTGTCCCAGAGGAACTTCTTACAATATTGAATCAAAATTCTCAAAAACCGCACTTTGACGTGACAATGCTACACTGATGCGGCCTGATTTTATGCATGTAATATATTCCAGCTCTGCCAGAATACGGATACGTTTGCGCATGCCCAAAAGGTGCGCACCCTCCACCAGGAGGAGTCGCTGGTAACCATCATCACCACGCTGGAGGACTTTTTGGTCGATAGACTTGGAGAATATATCCTCAGCATCGACGATTGCTCAAAACCCTGTTTGAGGTCCATCATACTTTTCCGTTCGCTTGGTAATGCGCATGTTTATAAAAGGAAAACTTAGTGCTCGACTTCAATTTCAATAAAGATCAGTGTACTTATATATAATGCGCTTTTGGATCTTTGTTTATAACGTGACCTTAAACACTAATATTTCACTCCACCGTCCTAAACCCGAAGGGATGATAGCACGGAAGGAGTGAAAACACAGAGGAGAGAACCTGATGGCGACACAAAAAAAAATCCTTTCCTTGTCTGTCCTTTTTTCAGGGGGAAGGGGAAGTAAATTTCTTTTCACATTCTTGGAAAAGTACATAGAATGGTAAATGTATTGTTTAAAACTGGATATAGCATGTATATCTTGTTCCGCGTGATAAGTTTCAAAACTGATTTATTAAAGAAAGACGTCATTTATTCACTGAGCGTGATCATACAAATCGTTATATCATTTTCTAACTAAAGGGAAATAAATCTTACTGAAAATATGATAAACGTGAAAATGAAACTATCATGTACACGTACCACCAGTAAGACATGTATTTCGCCTTCCCTTGTCATCCTCTCCTCTCTGCCTATTTCAAAATATATGGGGCTCGGAACGGGTCAAAACACAAGCAATGATATATTTTACAACCTTTTAGTGTTCTAATTACATGTATAATTACTCTGGTCATCTGGGTCGCGGGTTCGAGACCTACGCGGGGCACTCACCGGGTACTGGCCGTAGGTCGGTGGTTTTTCTCCGGAAACTCCGGCTTTCCTCCACCACCAAAACCGGACACGTCCTTAAATGACCATGGCTGTTAATAGGACGTAAAACACAAACAAACCAAATCATGGTATTTTTAACGCCAGTACTATTGTTAATGGATATGACGCCCTAATATTTTTATTTAAACAAGGATGTAGTTAAATGTATGTACATTTGTAAAAAATCTATGCTGAGAGGAATGCGGACAATGATTTATGTTAAAATTTCCGGGGCATGAAGACACCATCATAAAACATTTTCACATCACAAAATATAAAACAGTGAAAACGTTAACATTAAACAATTACAAATCGCAGCATATAATGCAGGTAAACAATTTCTGTTCAATATTTATTCTGATGATCAAAACATATCCCTTTGGCCTGCTTGGAGCCGACTGTTTTATCATGAAAAATAAACCCATTTTAGACTGTTATGCGTACCAGTGTGAATCAAATATTCAGTATTTTTTTATTATTTTTTTATGTTAATATTGATATTGTTATCATTATCAAATAAGTCGTTTTTCTTTGTTAAAATATTAATGTTATTATAGTCATTATCAAATACGTGAATTTCTATCATATACTAATATCTTAGTACGCGTGTCCTTCATCTGTAGATAGTGATTCTGATGAATCAGTGATAAGATCAAAAGGAAGACGGTTTCCAGTGAACAGAGCGATGTGGTCATACATTGAAGACCTCTGATTCATCAACACACACTCCGTAAAAATGCCACCCTTAATAGGCTATGGTCATGTCACTGATGGTTGCCACGTTTGACACGCTATGCAGTGTTTGCCAACATTTCGTTGAATTTTGATCAATGTTACTCCAACTACAGCAATAAATGAGAGCAAGTCACACGCAATGATGTCGATTTTTTTACATTAATTGTAATATAATACATGATTATTGTATTTGAGTGAATCTATTACCTCGGGGTTCATGCGGATCTCTATAGGTGAGCATCTTGTTATGCATAATTCATATAATCGACCCGTGCCAGGATGTAAACAAAAGATCTCCCCGAGCGTTCGAGTACACCCCGTGAGTAAGCCATGTCTGCATTACAGTGCAGAGTTGCTGGGTTCTTGATGAAGAGGTTGCTGTTAAGAATCTCAAAAAACAAAACGCCGAACTTTGCTGTATGTACAAAATGAACTGGTATCACCCCAACAGGGCATTGGAACGACTAAAAGGGTACGACCCGACACTGATGGTAACAAGAACACGGAAATGGGGAAGTTTAAACGTTATTTAAATGTGACATTCAGAATGAAGGACATACTCTTTGGCTAGTGTTGGACAGGTTACGTGCAGTGGTGTTAAATGGCAAACACGTGCAGCACGTGTCATACCCTAAGCTTACGGTAAGACATCTCCATATTACGTTTTTAGTTTGGTTGTGGACGTTGTATAATGTCATGCTTTGATGATAAAGCAATACTTACTTAACTTTGATGATAAAGCAATACTTACTTAACTTTAATGATTAGTCGAACCTCACCAGTATATTAACCATACTTTAATGATTAGTCGAACCTCACCAGTATATTAACCATACTTTAATGATTAGTCGAACCTCACCAGTATATTAACCATACTTTAATGATTAGTCGAACCTCACCAGTATATTAACCATACTTTAATGATTAGTCGAACCTCACCAGTATATTAACCATACTTTAATGATTAGTCGAACCTCACCAGTATATTAACCATACTTTAATGATTAGTCGAACCTCACCAGTATATTAACCATACTTTAATGATAAGTCAGACCTCACCAGTATACTAACCATAATTTAATGATTAGTCAGACCTCACCAGTAAACTAACCATACTTTAATGTTTAGTCAGACCTCACAAGTATACTAACCATACTTTGGTCACCCAGTCAGACTTCACGAGTATATTTACCATACCGTGTTGGTCTCTTTGACTTCACTTTTAAATAATACTATATACTTACCATACTTTGATCGTCATTTAAGACTCCATCAGTGTATCCCTGCATCCCTGTCCAGTTATCAGCGCTTTAGCAAGGCGGCCATTCACCGTACAGTAGCAGTTCGTAGATTTTAAGTACAATACAAGCTAACCATTACACTTTTTAAAAAATGAAATATTTCCAACTCTTTAGTATGCTAACGAGCATTTTGAAAAACAAAAGTAAAATCGTAAGAATCATTAAATCTAGGAAAAAGCGTCAGTTTATATCGATTTTAAAAATGAAATTATACTAAAACAAGAGAATCATGTTGGCACTTTTATCATTCGTGGAAATTCTGTACCGAGGTTTTACCCTGTGGACCTAGGATCATGACCTGAACTACCGCCAATGATGAGTGATTCAGCACTGTAGTAATTGCGTCTGCTTCTGTCAGTCTTTGATCTGTGCATAATTTATCATATCAGATATCCTATAAAATATTCAAACATGTTATTGTCTACCTGTGTACTCCATAAAGATATCAATCTGTTTGACAGAAACGATGCAGTGGTCAGTCAGAACTGGTAATAAGATACAGAAAGATAAAACAGTTGAATTTGGTAATTAACTAGAAACTCTGAAAAAAGGGATCACTTCTTTAATTTGAATTTGGATTACCGCGTGTAGCCCAGTTTGTCAGGCGCTTAGTTACGATGTAAACTCGGTGTTACCGATGGAATCAGTGTTAACTTATAGGTCAGGGGGGCTAGTTCTCAGAAAGGGTGTTTACTGAGATTACCGTATGTTGCCGATGATAGGTCAGTGGGGCTAGTCCTCCGAAAGGGTGCTTACTGAGATTACCGTATGTTGCCGATGATAGGTCAGGGGGTCTAGTCCTCAGAAAGGGTGCTTACTGAGATTACCGTATGTTGCTGATGATAGGTCAGGGGATCTAGTCCTCAGAAAGGGTGTTTACTGAGATTACCGTATGTTGCTGATGATATGTCAGGGGGCTAGTGCTCAGAAAGGGTGTTTACTGAGATTACCGTATGTTGCTGATGATATGTCAGGGGGCTAGTCCTCAGAAACGGTGTTTACTGAGATTACCGTATGTTACCGATTATAGGCCAGGGTTTTTTTTTGGCGGGGGCGGGGGGTTCTAAACATTTTCTTCATGTTGGTAAGTATGGATTATGAGAAGTTCTTTTTACAACCAATAAAATTGTATTGGTTGTGTAAAATGTTATTGGTTGTGTAAAAAGATAGGCTATGGGTCTAATCCTCAGAAAGGATGTTTACTGAGATTACCGTATGTTGCCGATGATAGGTCAGGGGGGCTAGTCCTCAGAAAGGATGTTTACTGAGATTACCGTATGTTGCCGATGATAGGTCAGGGGG
>NW_018405595.1:718353-756105 GCF_002113885.1 Mizuhopecten yessoensis
TATTCATCAGAAATATGGGGTTTTGAAAACACAAATATTATAGAAAAAATCCATCTTCAATTTTGTAAATATATACTAAATGTAAGAAAAAGTACACCAAATTTCATTGTTTATGGTGAGCTTGGAAGATACCCACTAGACATCGAAATTAAATGTAGAATAATAGTATTCTGGCATAAGTTGATTACCTCTAGTAAGTTATCAAGTACTATTTATAAGCTTATGTATACATTACATGAAAATGGAACTATGTTATTTAAATGGCTCGCATATGTTAAAGATATTTTTTCTCAAACTGGCCTGAACTATGTGTGGTACTATCAATCTACATGTTCTTTTTCAAAAGACGAAATTAAGAGGCTTGTGAAAAGTAGACTGAAGGATCAATTTATACAGAAATGGTTTGATAATATTCTTAACTCCTCTAGAGGACAAACATATTCAATATTAAAGACAAAGTTTGAACAAGAAAAATATTTAATTAAACTTAATACAAATGATAGGAAAATAATGTGTAAATTCCGTTCTTGCAATATGCATTTACCCATAGAAAAAGGAAGATGGTTAGGTATTCCTCGTCAAGAAAGAACCTGTACATTATGTAATTTGTACATTGGAGATGAATTTCATTACTTATTTATATGTGAAAGTGTTTTAGTTAAATGTCTAAGAGAGAAATATATACCAAAATATTATTTCACTTATCCAAGTCAATTAAAAATGCAAGGATTGTTTAATATATTTAATGTAAAAATTCACACAAAACTTTGTAAATTCATAGAAAAGCTTGAAAAAATATTAACTTAATTTCTGTACTATTTGTGTACTTCTATATGTATCTATGCTATGTACAATGTTGTAATTGTGTACATCACACGCCATGTATCATACTTACTATATGTATGTGACCTCTTGTTACACACGTAAGTGTGTCGGAGTGAATAAATAAAACTTAGAGATTACCGTATGTAGCCTATGATAGGTCAGAGTGCCTAGTCCTCAGAAAGGTTGTTACTGAGATAACCGTATGTTGCCGATGATAGGTCAGAGTGCCTAGTCCTCAGAAAGGGTGTTTACTGAGATTACCGTATGTTACCGATGATACATAGGTCAGAGTGCCTAGTCCTCAGAAAGGATGTTTACTGAGATTACCGTATGTTGCCGATGATAGGTCAGGGGGTCTAGTCCTCCGAAAGGGTGTTTACTGAGATTACCGTATGTTGCTGATGATATGTCAGGGGGGCTAGTCCTCAGAAAGGATGTTTACTGAGATAACCGTATGTTGCTGATGATATGTCAGGGGGTCTAATCCTCAAAAAAGGTGTTTACTGAGATTACCGTATGTTGCTGATGATAGATCAGGGGACCAGTCCTCAGACAGGGTGTTTACTGAGATTACCGTATGCTTCCTGTATATGAACATGTAACTGTGATACACCAATGATCGTACATTACCCATGGAAATCCCAGAGTGTCTTGCCATCAGAACTGTATAATAAAAGGTGTAGATACGGAATGTAGTATTAATTTTAACATTTTTGTATACTACATGCGATATTGGATGCTGCCAGACAAGCAAACAAATAGGTACGACCCTCTGAAGTATTATTAAAGACAATTAAATAAATTCCTTTGAAATAAAACTTATATATATATAAGAAAATAATTAAGTAGAATAAAACAAAATAAATAAACAATAAGTGTTATGAATGAATTGAATTTGAACCCAGGGCCTAAGAACTGTTATACTGTTGCTTTAATCAGCTGAGCTACCTAGTCAACGAAGGTGTCCTTGCCCCCATAGCGCTGCAGTTTATTAAAGGGTTGATACTAAATATACGAGAAACGAAAGTGGAATCTCTAGTGTTTTGCCTGCGGCGGGAGAGGGATTCTTAAGGGTTACATGTACTATGCTGTTGGCATTACAGTCATCCATAGACTATTACCACAGATCGAAATTCATTTTAAGAAGATATGTGACAGCTACTCACTGAACACCTTTCTCGTTGTATCCATTCCATACAGTGACAAAAGTTACCTATATGACAATTACTCACTGAAGTAAATCTTCTGTTGTAACTTTTCTACAATGTGATAAGAGTTAAGATACTAGTTACGCGTATAATAACTGCTCACTGAAGTGACTCAATTGCTGTACCTTCATGTATCTTACGCTGTGATACTAGTTGCGCGGATAATAACTGCTCACTGAAGTGACTCAATTGCTGTAACTTCATGTATCTTACGCTGTGATACTAGTTACGCGTATAATAACTGCTCACTGAAGTAACTCAATTGCTGTACCTTCATGAGTCTTACGCTGTGATACTAGTTACGCGTATAATAACTGCTCACTGAAGTGACTCAATTGCTGTACCTTCATGTATCTTACGCTGTGATACTAGTTGCGCGTATAATAACTGCTCACTGAAGTGACTCAATTGCTGTACCTTCATGTATCTTACGCTGTGATACTATATGCGTATAATAACTGCTCACTGAAGTGACTCAATTGCTGTACCTATTCTACGCTGTGATACTAGTTACGTTTATAATAACTGCTCACTGAAGTAACTCAATTGCTGTACCTATATGTATCTTACGCTGTGATACTAGTTACGCGTATAATAACAGCTCACTGAAGTGACTCAATTGCTGTACCTATTCTACGCTGTGATACTAGTTACGTTTATAATAACTTCTCACTGAAGTGACTCAATTGCTGTACCTACATGTATCTTACGCTGCGATACTAGTTACGCGTATAATAACTGCTCACTGAAGTGACTCAATTGCTGTACCTTCATGTATCTTACGCTGTGATACTAGCTACGCGTATAATAACTGCTCACTGAAGTGACTCAATTGCTGTACGTATTCTACGCTGTGATACTAGTTACGTTTATAATAGCTGCTCACTGAAGTAACTCAATTGTTGTACCTATTCTACGCTGTGATACTAGTTACGTTTATGATAACTGCTCATTGAAATAACTCATTTTGTGTATCGGTTCTACGTTGTGAAAAGAATTACGTATATGACAACCGCTCACTGAAGCGACTCTATTGTTGTACCTTTTCTACGCTGTGATAAGAGTTACATACATACGTATATACTGTTGTATCATTCCCACTCAGTGATGATGACTAACGCTAGCCAAAGGTGTGCGTACCTCTCCACAGCTGCTGCAGCATCTTATCCACCTAAGTCACAGCAGAACATCTGCTCAGGTATTACCACATCAAATCAATTCACTTCCGAGATGGTTCGAGGTAGTAGTACTGTGTTACAGATCGTCCATAACAGGATTTAGACACTGAATGGCATCAAATAGAGTGACCAAATTTAACTTTCTTCTTTAAAGGTAAGTTTATACTATGAATATTCAAAATGTGGTTAGAACACCAGTGTGTTCTATTTATAAACGGAGAATCTCCTTCAAAGTCTGGTTGGAACAGCGTTGTGTTTTATCTATAGAGGGATATCCCCTTAGAATTCTAGTTATTCACAGTAAAGTATATGAAATATGTTCCAAAGTAAAACCTCTTCTTAAAGATATGTATTCAAATTGTGGTCTAACACTAGTGTGATATATTTATAAACGGAGAATCTCCTTGAACGTCGGTACAACTACGGTTTATTTTATTTTATGAAGGGTCGCCTCATTCGAAGTTTGATTTATTACAGTAAATTGTATCAAGTGCATAGTTATATTGTTTCCAATGTAAAAACCTCTTCTTTATTGGTACGTTTATACTATGAATACTGAGAATGGAGTAAGAACCGTCATGTGCTCTATTTATAGAGGGAGAATATCCTCTGTAGATAAACACATTGCTGTACGAACCAGAATTGGGATATCTCCTTCAAAGCCGAGTAGGTTACAACAATGTGTTGTATATGTTTTATATTTGTAGTGGAGGAATCTCTCTTCAATGTTTGGTTGTGACAGAAGTACTAGACAATCCTTATAAACCAATAAACTGTGATAGTTAATCCTAATAAACAAGTAATGCTGCAAGTCAAGACAAATCAGTGTTTCACACATTATCTACCTCCTGCAGGGACCGATGAATATAGATGCATGATAACATACTGACAGATTACAAGAAAAACACTTCTGTATCCAAACTTATCCTCTTAAATCGTCAGAGATGAATCTCAAAGAGTAGGTCTTTTTAAAATATGCCATATGTATAATTCTTTTAAATACGCGAGGCTGGATTTATATTAGATATGTCGCCTTTTCGAATTAAGCAGTAAAGAGTGGATAAATGTTGAGTTATCTTGTTGTTTTGAATCTTCGTCGTCTTCCTTATGAGTCCCACATGATTCAAATGTTTCTTTCTAACTCCGGTTTTTTTCCAAATCAGGTTCTTATCAAGATTTTAGAGTCTGTTGTGATAATTGAAATAAAAGTGTTAGAATTGATTTAGTAGTATGACAGTTAAAATCAGTTTTATACGTGTATGTGGTATATTTCAGTAATTTAAAGTTTTCCTCTATAAACTTTACTATATAAACAAACCCTTTCCTAACGTAGACATTTCATTGGAAAAATAGGTTTTACTCTATTTCTTTGTTTAAACATTTCAAAGGGTGCTTAAAATGTTTTGCCTGGTAGAAAGGCTATAAAACGGCACAAGAAAACCATCTTGAAGTATAATAGAACCGTGATTCGAACTGAAACCCGACAAGGGAAAGCTTTACATGAAAGGAGAAAAGGACTTGTTGGTCGACCCTTATTAAAGAAAATGAGAATTTAACAAAGATGGCGACTTTAAGACTTTTTTAACCTACATCTTTTTTTCAATCTGGGTTGTAAGTTTGTTTGTCAGCAAGTCTATCATTATAGCCACAATATTCGGAGCAAGACCCCCATACCGAAATGACACATGAAAACACCGTAGGTTTGAGAAACAGGGAGGTAACTATCAAGAAAAGAAAAGTTGGCGATTGGAAATTCGAGATCGTCATGTGTATTGTATAACTTAAAACTGAACTGTCCCTGTTGATCATATTATGCAAGTTAAGATTGACGAAAGCGGCAGATACAGTAAAGTCCCCTAATTTTTAAGTTCAGCGGAGTGTACACTGTCGACTTCGTCATTACATTCTCATGTTATTTTAAGACAGCATATCGTCCATATCCAAATGAGAAATAAAATAATTTGGCAAGGTTTTTGCTGAAATAGCTGGTAAGCTTTTAATGAAATCGACTTTATATAAAGAAAACAACGGAATAAACGACAAGAAAATGGACAAATTTGATTCTCATCGAAATGCCTATCGTCTGCTTTTAAATCTGTTGAAATGAAAAATAGTAAGAATGACCAATCAAACAGCTGCATTTACTATGGAAAACAGGAGACCGACCAGATAGCTGAATCTTCTCTTAATCATTATGAAAATATCCTGCTGATTCGAACATTGTTATAGCAAATCTGCAAACGGTATATGTTTGTAAGTTTTCACTTGAGAAGATGGGAATATGTTTCTATTAGTCTTAAAAAGAGATCTTACAATAAAAGTGATATGTATCTTGGTTGTAATGTGTCATTTTACCTTAGTTACAGTGAAGTGTTCATGAAGTGTTGAAGGACTGACGTTATCAGTGGCTCTTGTAAAATACTCATAAACACTCTCTTTATCTGGGATGAACAAACCTAGTAAATCTTCAATGTTTGTTTCCAACAGTATTTCGAATATATTAGAAGCCGTATATACCATGATAAACACCCCGATTATCATCCTTCCTTGACAAGACTTTATTTCGCCTCAATTAATCGGAAAATCAGAAGGTCTACTTTGTGAGTGATAGCTAATCAGTATCATACAGGAAGTAGTCCCAAGTCTCTCCAATAGGGAACACGTGAATGATATTTTATTTCGTCAAAACATTTGAAAACGGTATTATATTTTTGTTTTATTGAATAACGTCTATTACCTATAACATTGCGGAGTTTGAAGAAGCAAAAACTAATAGATAAGATATTTCTAATAACCAGTACACAAGTATCTCTTGACAGCAAAATTATGATAAACATAAGTTATCTTAATGAAAGTATCAGGGTCGCTGTTATACTTGACCTCCGTTAATGGTACATACATGCACGGGTCGAATTATCAAGACATTAGTCTCTTCACCTGGCACCTAAACAGGATACATTGATACTTCAGCATCGTCCGAGTGACCTTAAACTGGTGTAATTATAGGTAGCCTCTAAACTAGATTAAGCATCGTCCGAGGGACCTTAAAGTGGTGTAATTATATGTAGCCTCTAAACTAGATTAAGCATCGTCCGAGGGACCTTAAACTGGTGTTATTATATGTAGCCTCTAAACTAGATTAAGCATCGTCCGAAATGTTACGTATAAAAAGACGTCATCGTTATCATACAACTGCTGTCTTGGTCACGCCGTGGAAAGGACAGACCAGCAGGTCCCTTAATGTTATATACAGTCGGGGTTGGGAGTGGAACCCTTATTAAGAACAAATTGAATAGAACCTTGGTCATTTAGTGTTTCTGAGAAGACATTAAAGATATTTCAAGACTACGGTACAGTTTGGGTTTTTCTAATAGAATATGAGCATGCATGTACCTGTTGTTTCACAAGCAATTTTTGCAGGTGTTAATTGAAAAACAAAATATACACATATTTCAATATATCCCATACATATTTCTTATTTATATTTATCATTTTTTTGTCAAGCTAGTGAATGCAAAGGTGAAGTAATACTTTACTCTATCAAACACGACGGATGTTTAATTATTGAAATGCTATGGGTGTTTCCTGAAGACCTTTAAGATTATTTGATAGTTATATCACTGTTTTTAAGAGCAGCAATTAGAATATTTTAATGTTTAAATTTAAATTATGAATATAATATATAATTAGATATCCACAGTCATAGGAAACATGAGAGCGCTATACACGAAAGCCCATTTAAATTGTTTGAATAAACTTAAATTAAAATCATAGATAAATTATACATAAATCAATATCCAAAGTATGAGGTACATATAAGGGGAAGTGTAGAGGGCACGGCATTTAATATATTTTAGTATAATTACATTATAGTTATATATATGATATATCATTTTTAATATCCACAGTCATAGAAACACAGGGGGGAGGGGGGCTAAAGACGGAAAACCACTTTTTTTTAATTTAATATATAATTTAATATCCTAAATCTGAGGTTAGCCTAGGAGATATACAGACAAAATGACATTTTATGATTCATATGGTACGGCTCTATATCCTACCCACATCCGGCCTCATCGTGCACGTATATGGATCAGAAATCAGCCAATGATATAAACTATACTTGACAATAAACCTGGCTGTATTTTCTTATGTACAGATCTGTAAAGGTGTCCATCTGGCGGTAAAACTGTTCCCAGGAAGGAATAGTAGGCAACAGGTGGTACCACACTGCCTCTGGTTAACGTACTATCCCTACACCACGACGGCAAAAACGATTTATCAAACGACTTGTCAATCAATATTGGTGTGTTATTATATTTCAGGTATGTTAAAATCAATACCAAATGTGTCACACCATGTTTACCCGGAAAACTTAAAAATGAAACATTATGAGACTAAGTCTGCGTGGGTTACTTCTATAGAAAGTGTTGCTTTGTCTTGCAGTATTAGTGTAGTTCATCAGGCACAGTGTAAAAACAAAGAATGATAGATTTATGGATTATTCAATACCCGATCCATTTTAAATTATAGCATTTAATTTGGATTCTGATTTTACTTTCTTGACATGCAGAATAGTGGTGGCGCTGTATCAGTATTTAGTATGTTAATTCTTACTGTCTAATGTAACAAGCTGCGGTATTAGAGATTAGTTATGTAGTAAATGTACTGTATGCTCTGTTTGTGGTATTGTTAAAGAAATCGAAAACTTTTTAAGATTGTCTGACTGAAATTTTATCTTTTATAACACTGATATTTATAGGTTATTTCACTGGAGGGCGATATCACGAATAGACTCAAGCAAAAGTATGAAATACGTTTTTTTCTGCAATCAATGTCGAAGATAGATTAGTTTGCATAAAAATGTGTTATCTGTGACGTCAGATAATGATATTAAGATACTGCGTGTAGAAAACATATATATCGTCAATGTTATTTGCAGATTTGAAAAGCAAATTCGTTATAATGGTATAAAAAAAATAGGCATAACATTATGCACGGTAGCGAATCTTGTAGTACGTTTGTCAGCAACTGAGATTCATATCACCATATATACAACGAATATGCATTTTGATCCTTGCATGTACGCTACAAAACAGCAGCACAAATATTTTGTCTTTCTGGATGGTTTATTTTAATTTTTGATATGTTTTTAGTAGCCTTCGTCCTCCTTTTTCAGTTTATCAACCATGAGCTTTGGCTCGAGGTTATACTTCCGAAGCATTATTTTAAAGTTATCTTCTCTTCCATATTATCTCTTAAAGATTATATATCAAAATTGTCAATTATGTTAATAACATGAAAACTTGTCTTTAAGCTAATTAAAGTATTTTTTTAAACTTTTCATGTTTTACAGCATATGAACAAAAGTGATAAAGATATTGTAGTGACCGAGCTGTTTATGTCACGTCGTAATGGAGAGTAAACAACGTCATGATTCACTAGCGTCCAGCGTCAGTACCAGCGAAACTGATCTCCTCAGCGACATGATCCCATATCGATGTCCAAAGTGTGGAAATCAGCGCAAATTCGCTGCTCTGAGAAACTTGAAACACCATCTTGATGAAGAGCATTCGTTTAAAATGGGCTGTGTGAAACCTCGCTCCAGGAATAAGGTGTTTAATCACAGGATGGTTACCGAGAAACCGAAGGTAACCACAGGGAAATATATTAAAACTAAATATGGTGGAACATTTTCTCCAAGATCATCAGACTCTGATGAAAATTATGGATCAATGTTGAAGTATTATGAAGATGAGGCGAAAATTCTTGAAAGGAAAGTAAAAATGGCAAAAGAAACAGAAATAAAAAACAAACTTAATAGAAACATAATGCCGAACTCAAAGAAACATCATCCCCCTGATATTTCATCTGCAAGGGGAGATAACCTTAAGGAAAGTTTCGCGAATGTAAATAACCAGTTGCTAAGGTCACGACACAAAGAGTGGAAGGCCTCAGAAGCCCGTTATCAGACTGAGGACGTCATACAAGGTGTCGAGAAAGCGGCCGAGAACAGGTGCCTCGACCAACAGGTCGTCATCCGTGACCTTGTCAATGACCTTAGACAGAAAGAAGGTCAATTGAACCGTGCTAACACTGACCTTGACAAAGTACGACGTGAGAGAGAGGCTCTGATGTTGGAGGTTGAAGATCTGTTTTCTGAGGCAAATACGGGAAATACTGTCTTGCGGGAGGAGCTCGGAAGACGGGAACACATGTTAGGTGACATGAACAGACAGCTTGATACATTAAGAGCCAGGGCACGACATGACCTTGATCGCAAAGAGGATGAATTGGTCGCAGCTGAGAGTCGAGTGGAAGGTCTTGAGAAGGAAAGAGAGCACTTGGTTCAGGGAACAAACGCACTGTTAGAAAAGGCTGATAAAGACCGTGCTGCTTTACAGCACACCGTTCAGACAAAGGAAAGACAACTCCGACATGTCAATAAGGATCTCGAAAAACTCAAGTAAGTTTGAAAATTGTATGGACATTTTTACATTTCTAAACTTGGATTGATTGGATATTTTATTTATTATCACAGACAATAGGGAGCTTATAACTACTTTACTGCAAGAAACTTCGTACAAGTATTTTGATTATACACATATTATAGGGCCAAATGATTAATCATAGGATTGAATATATCTTGAAACTTTAAACTTGAGTCACGAAAATGTCCATCGCATTCTGCAGCGTAGTGAATTAGCTCCCATGCCAATATGCAGTTGGTCCGTGATCGAATCCTCGTAGTGACGACGATTTTGTAAAAAAATATGGATATGTTTCTATGTAAGTAACTCTTTTATATAGTATACGGAGAAGGAATTTCAAATCCGAAAAATACCAAACAATTTCGAACATTTCTGTGTTGGAAATACAACACAGTGCGCTTGGACACTCCATCTTAAAGAGAGAGCATCGACATAGAAAGAAAAAGATATATATATGATACTTTCTACACATCAGGAGAGGTTAACACATACCTACTTTAACTTACTATTAGGCCATTGACAGTGACTTCTTCCCATTATCAACCTGGGCCATCCTATAATAAATTGACAGAATTATCACTCAGATTACAAGATCCGTTAATTCGTTAAATCAATTTGCTGCAATACTGCAAAACGTTTTTCTTTCTTTTTGATATTAAAAAACGAGTTCGGTTCAAAAGTTGATTTTATGCAATATGCATGCATATAGGAATTCTATACATTAAATTGTATAACGCGTCCTTAATTTGTTTTACTAAAGTTCAAGTTCATAATCAATTAAGTAAGGAATAACATTAAAATTAAATAATTTAATGAATAATCTTACCATTAAAGAATTTCCCTCAGAAAGATCAAAATTTAAGGAGTTAACCTATTATTATTGTCTTTTCATTTTTTTTTTAGAATGGAGCAGGGTGACTTGGTCCAGGAAAGCATTCATCTGTACGAAAAAGCCAACGAAGGGACGGCTAAACTGAAGCACCTCGTACAAGCAAAAGACAACCAACTCCAAGAAGCTTATCATGAACTTGAGGGTATGAATAAGGTCCACGAAAAACTAATTTGGCAGTCCAAGGCACTCACAGAACAAGCAGATAGCAACAACCAAACACTCACAGAAATGCTGCAAAGCAAGGAAGAGGAATTGGAGAGTGCCAAACAAAACCTTTCCAAGCTCAAAGAAAGCAATATGGCCGCTTTTCATGTTGTTTTGGCTGACAAGGAGGCAGAGCTAGCACAGGCAAGAAATGAACTGACCAAGGTCAAGGCTGAAAAGGATACCATTTTAGAGAGTGTCAATGACCTGACACAGAAAGCCAGTAATCAAGGTAACACGATGGCTGGCCTGCAGAATCTGGTACAGGAAAAGGAGCAGAAACTTCAAGAGAAAGAGAGGTATGTTCCACATAGTGAAGGCATCTGGTCACACGTACTGACTAAGTTAGGTGATTTATCTTTAATTCAGTCAATGAAGCACTAAGTAATTGAAATTTTAAGAAATTGAATACAACTAAATTGATGTCAAATTTGGACATCTCTTGCAGAGACATTGATTCCTTGAAGAGGTTTCTGAGTTCAGCTGCCGAGAAGGAGGTTGTCGCTCGGAGTAAACTTGAGAAGTTCATCAGTGGCCTGATAAATCGAGCCGATAAGGCCGAAAGTGAGCTTCACAAACTTAAAACTAGGTCAGTGTCCGAGGTTGACCTTTCGAGGTCCCACACGCTCGGTGATGTGTCTGACGCTATGGAGTCGGACCTTGATGGTCAGTGGTCATCTCAGCAAAGTCGGAAGGTCAGGGCAAGGTCACAGGATTCAAGGTTGAAATCAGCTGACTACAGCAAAGTATGTGCACAAGGCTTTATCAAATATGTTACAGAAAATATGTCGTTTTTCCCTTCTCTAAATCAGAAAAGTGCCGTATTTAAAGCAATTAAATGTCTTGAAATCGTGTTCTTGTTTCCATTTAGTTGAGTGGTAGACGACTTTCTCCCTTTAAGCATTTAAGTATTTTCTTTCAAATAAATTAATGCACTTAGTTTTACAAACAAATAAATAATGTTAAAGCAGAAAAGAATTGTTCCCAAACCGTGAAAAAGATTTTGAATCTTTAAAATAAGCATTTATGAATGTAATTGAGTACTTTGCTTTCAATGCAGTTATCTTCAAGGCCTGATTCGACAGATCGTCATACCCTTGATGTTACTCAGGAAAGGTAAGGCCTATGATGTTTTTAACAAGCAACATCATTACTTTTATCCTAACATCTACTCTGTAATGCAGTGAAAAGTGCCATATTGTTAAGTAATATAGCAATATGTAGCATTTAAGTACATGTTACATCACCCAAGTTTGTATCAATCTAAATATAATAATACCATATCATAGACTTAAAGATAGTAAAGTGGCGTTACACTGAATACAATATACACGATGTCAGGAAGGCGACATTGAAGACTGAACGACGATTGGAAAAAATCGTTCTTTTAAAAATATTTGCAGAAAGGGTATAATTTGCAGGTTTCTCTTTATCCTGTATTTCTACACGTGTTCCGGAATGCTTTAGATATGATTGTTTTTACCTTTTACCTTTAGTTCTACTCTCGAATGAAAGAAATGGCCATATGGTTCAGTGAAAATACTTTCTTTTGAAATCCGCATCAACATACTAAATCATAAAATTATTTTTTGTTTCTCAAGCGATTATCTCAGTAGCAAGCAAAGGTAATTATAGGATTACATTCAGAATGTCCTCTACCTTGGTCAAGATGTCCAACGATTTACTTGTAACAGTTAAAGATGCACAGTAAGCAACATGCATCAAAAGAGACTAAAATTGTGTAGGTTATTGGGTGATGTCAAGCTAGGGGGTGTTCTCGAGTGTCTATTCGTGTAAGAACACTGAAGCGCATTGCCAGTTATAAAGATATTTTATATAAAGTTTGAAAGTTTTCACAAAGGACAAGATAATAAAATATTCCCGCGTTTCGAAGTAATAGCGGGAATTATTTGTCTTGTCGGTACGTATTAGTCAGGGGTGGAATAATGGGTGGACACAGTAAGATCTGGTCAGCCAATCAGAGTGTTGGTACGTACATTGTCATTGGGGTGTGATGGTACGCGGGTAGGTACGACACTCTACTGCACACGACAGGCTAGTGAGGCAAACGTACAGATATGTTTGTTGTTTTCTGACGTAGTATATACATATACATACACATATATACATATACTTCGACCATAAACAAGTGCAGTTCATTTTTTCATTTTTTTCATTTTCAGTTGTGTCAAATAAATATGATGATAATATTATGCATATGTATGCGTTTGTATGAGAAATATGGTAATGGCCGAAATAGCAATAGAATTGGCATAACGAAGCCTGTCATTTGGATTGAACTATAAAACAAAATATACTTGTTAACGGCTATTGACATCAACATGAAATTAATATTCTTCAACTGTATTTCAGGCCAGGCCCAAATGCAGTCAGCATAGATACAAGTAAACCTCGTTCTGGCGAAAACGTGAAACCATGGCAAAAGATTTTGCGAAAGAATTGTTTGAGTGATACAAACAGCACCGACGACTCTGAGCTGGAAAGTTTGAATTCTGAACTAGAAGTCAACCTAAGTGTTGTTTCGGACAGACATCAGAACTTTCACTCCAGACAACATGATAACCTGCATGCAAAGAAAAGACATCTCAAAAAGACTGCGTCTCTTGACAAAGCCTTGTTATCACAGGAACAAAACACAGAAGTAGACCAATCAAATCATCTGTCTCATTTAACAAGGCCAATAAAGCATCGAGATGATAACAATATTCGAAGTTCTGTTACAGTAGATCATTCAGGTTCCCAAGACGGCTCTGTACCAAATAAGTTTGAGACTATGGCAGCTAAGAGAAATCATGGTGTTTTTCATTTTGGCCAGACCAATAATGATAGTGGTGTTAGCCATAACCCGTTGGGAGTTTCATTTCCCCGTCATGGTAACCAGAATTTATCACACAACGTTTTACATTCCAACAAACCAACCAAGACGAATACAAGGATTTTAAATCAATTTCCTCCACAAACACAACTAAATCAAACTATACCCTTTTCTGAGTATGCAACGTCACAGACTATCAATGCCAAACCGCAGCATATAACAAGATCAACTTTAGTTACGAACGTGCCTGACCAGACAACCATCGCCATGGTTCATCCCCCTCCACAACAAATGGTTCCGGGAAGGGTGTCCACACGGAGAAACTTTGCACCGAGAACTAAGAGTGAATCTGATTTAAAACAAACAATTAACGCAGAACGAAGTCATCAGTTAAATCAACAGCTGATGGACTCTTATTTAACCGAACAGCCCCTTGACTCAAACTTTCAGGAATATCACCAACATTACCCCGAGCAATCCTTTCCCCAAACAGTACCTCAGACTCGGAATGTCTCGGTGCCTCAGAACCGACATAGAGATATACCAAGTTACAACACAGATGTATCATCCTCACAAAGGTTCCAAATTCGACCATTCCAACTTGCAAAAGGTCAGGAATATCAAGAGGCGGATGTTTCATACTCACAAAGATACCCCATTGGACCATTCACACAGGTCAAAGGTCAAGGACATCTAGAGACAGATGTTTCATCCTCACAAAGGAACCCCATTGGACCATTCACGCAGGTCAAAGATCAAAACTGTCTGGAGACAGATATTTCATCCTCACAAAGGTTTCCTTTAGCCCCAATATCTAGAGAGAAAATTGTACTTCCAAGAAGTATATTGTCCCCTGAAAGACGGGAATTAATAAATAATAATGTACCATTAGAAAATTTGTCGAACAGACCTTCAGAAGATATAAGGCATTCAAGTGACATTCAAGTAAAACAGGGTCACTTGGTAAGGCCAAACAGCATGCATGGAACCCAAAGTAATGTTACAGGACCAAATGAATTCCAACCAGGACAAGGTCATTCAGTAGGACGTGATCGAGTTCAGCTAGGTCAGAGTCATTATGTTAGAACAGACGGAGCTCAGCAAACGCAAGGTCATTTGGCAATATCAAATACTGTTCAACAAAGCCAAAGTAAATTGGTTAACAATGAATGTCCAATAATGGGACAGCCCAATGGTTATAAAGGTCGTCAACAGGACGCTCGTGTTATGTACATTCCGGTTGACTCGAAGACCGGTCGGCCAGTGTATTTAACAGGTCAACCTAACGCTCCTCTATATGGGACACCAGGAATTCCTCAGACACCAGGAGTACCAACTAATTATGAAGATGGAGCAATAGGAATTCCTTCACAAGGAGATCAAGCGAAGAGAGGCGGAATGACGGTCAACCCTCAACTTGCACATTCTTCATATGCAACAAGAGACATAGCTCCATCCACAAGACATCAGGACCAATCACAGGTGGAGATGCTACATAGCATTATCTACAGATAGCTTGCTTTTATTCCACCCATTTAACCATCTAGCTTTAGTTTTTCTTGGGTAAGCTCATGATTCCTTTTTTGTTGGTTTTTGTTTTATTCTACTAAATAAAAACGCTTTCCGGGTACAATAACGAAATACACATAATTTAGATGTATTAATCACAGAAAAGAACAGCAATCCCCTAGAAATAGAATGATTACAGTTCTAAGTAAATTACCATATAGATTTCTAAGTAAACAATATTTCAGTAATGCAATTTTTGGAAACAAACTTGTTAATTGAAAAGTAACCTCGATAAATACATAGCTATTCAATATAGATATACATTGTCGGGTAGTTATAAATCTTATGTTACGTTTTAGATCCATATTGTAATTGTAATATTAACTAGGGTAATATAAAATTGCATGTATGTTGTCGTTGTAAGTATAGCTTTACTACAATTAAACTATACAATTACGGACCATCCAAAGTTTTATTTTCATTTGCTTAAGTCTGATAAGTATATTGCTCAGACCATGGCTGTATATAAGAGATGAATCAAAACGTAAGTCCACAACGGTTCTATTAAGGCAATTTGAATATGATCAAACTCCTTACTGAAATTTGACTCAGTTTCAATCAAAGAATGACATGGTAAATTATAGTGTGTAACAGCTATTTCTATTCTTAGAAAAGTGTCTGTTAAATATTAAAATACGTATAACATGACGTCTCACCTCCAATCAGAGTTCTTTATTCGCAGTAGGCAAATTCTATCCCTAGAACGAGTTCAGCTAGAAACTAACAGTCTGAGTAACTTGAACTACCCTGTCTAAATAATAGCAACAACTGTCTTTAGCACTTGTCTAGTGCTTTGAATGTTGTCTGTAACATATATACGGAGTCGCTACATTTACCTATTTGGACATATGTATCTGTAGGTAGTTTACACACTGATTTACGGTTAAAAGTGTCAGGGGTGTTTTAAAGTGTATTTATCTGAATCTATGTTTCGTTTTAAAAACAAACATACCTTGCAACGAATCAAAAATATCCAGAAATTAATATAGCAAACGTATATGAATGTTATTGAGCAAGACGGCTAAATAATGGAAAGAAATAGCAATGTGTTATAAAATGTACCTAAATATCTTTGTGTTGTTTCAAAAGTATTTTTTTTATTATTCGTTATTGTATTAAAAGGAAATCCTATATGTTTGTTTTAATACTGGAGACATCCCAAACATGCTGTAATGTTGCCTGGCAGTTGATTTATGTATACTTTATACAGAAGATTACACACACAGATATAACTGAAATAAATAAATGAAAAGTGGTTTCACGGAAATCTAGGAATATTTGTTTGAATAAAATATTTTTGAATGTAGCTTCAATAATAATAAATCCAATTGGAATATCAATCAGTGTATTAAGTAAGTTGCCTTATATTAACAGATTTGTCTCCTTTGGCATGTGCGTAATATTTTTTTCATATCTAACATCATTTTTCATTTCTAACATTTCATTTTCCACTTAAACATATGTTTAATAATGCATATATTTATCGTGCTTACATTTTGAAACAAATGACTGGTTCCTTCGCGTATTTTTAATTATGTCAAAAAGCGAAAATCATCCAAAACTATAAACGTATATAATCCATATCACCGAGCTACGGACGTAAAACCACTCAAACAAAACAATATTATAATTAATGGAGAAAATCGATACAGTTGCATGTTTGTTTAACAACAAGTACTGTACATTACAAGGCGAAACTATTATTTAGAAATATTATATCAGCCGATATCTATTTCATATTTTGAATAGCTTCAAATATGTCAACTTCCGGTTAAATCTTTTATTTTCCTTTATTCGTTATCATTGTATTCACAACCAGTTGTCAATTTTGAAAAGTTCGGCTGCATGCTCTTTTTCACTTGTTGTATTTCTATTTATTTATCGTTTTGATTTTTCTTTCATTTTTATATATGTTGGAAAACACATTGATACTCTCACCATTTTTTCTTAGTATGGTTTCTACATTTATCCTGAAAGTAAAAGAATTGGTTGATAATTTTTAATGTTGTTTTAATCATATTAGTAAAATTGTCATTTCTTGCTCTGATCCAAGAATACAAATCGTATTTTGAAAACTGGGTACGATTACAAAATTATACTTTACTGTATTTTACCTTTGATATGACTTTTATCTAAGAGAAAGGTAAAACACCCTGATATGTATTTATAGATCACGACCTTCATCTACTAAATGTGTTTAAGAAGATGTTTGTTTTGATTCCCAGCCTCGGTTTATCATCGGTAACATTATTATGTTTTGTTGTTTTGATGTATTGGTGTCTCTACAGAACTTTGTTACCAGTCAACCTTCGCCTGTAAATAGAGTAGATGCCGGTAGTGATTATCCCGTTCTGACAACAGAACACAAGTTTATTCCTACTCATCAGACAGCACGAAAAGGTAAATATCCGTTCATATTTTAAAGATTCCATTCCATGTGAGTTTGATAACCTTCACTAATGGTTGAGGGGGTTTTATTCTTAAAAACCCGGTAACAGCATGGGGATTTTTTTTTTATTTGAGCTGAGTTTACCTTAATGCTTTTATCTTGAATATTCCTATTATATTCATAGCCATGACAGTTTTAACATAAAAATCTTAAACTGGAGGAATCGTGTTTTATTGTTTTATGCTATTCTGATCGGATACACCAATTCTTAAGTAGGTATAAAACATATCAATTTTATATAACAAACACTTTCTGAGTTTAATACAGCATATATGCATCATTTGTATTTTGGTGATTCAATGCTAATAAGCATAATGCTATTTTTTGTGAGGGATGTGTTTTTATCAGTGACGGTGTGAGGAGAAACAATTTTGCAAACATTGCTATAGGATTGTTAATCATTATTACGATTTTCACTATGTCGCTATATAAAATAGTCGTTAGTCATATACAGACGAAAACATTAAATGTTCCAGTGCCCTGTGTATTCCATTTAGAGTACTTCTCAGTTGGATTGATTTTGAATCAAATTGTTAATTCCTGTTTCTGCAGAACCAAGTGATAAACTAGGAGTATCAAAGTCCTCTTCCTCCTCCGTCGTCGATGGCAACGGTGACCATGAAAACTCGCTTTCAGATGTTATGTCCCTCGTTGACTATGGTAAGTTTTAATGAATAATTCACAACAGTGACAAGAAATGCAATCTAATTATACATTTGATGCGTAATGGTTATAGTTTGGAATGGCTGACTACATGGAACATAACCTTCAGTCCAGGCGGTCGTGTTCGCCGTTAGATGATTGGATAGTGACACAATTCGGGCACTACAAGAATGTACTAAAATGTGACCCTTAAATGTTTGTAACTATCCACCCAGTGCATTAACGTAAGAGTTACCGTTCAATTTTGATAATATGTTCATAAAAATCGAGTTGTTCGTAATCCATGGCTAGCCAATTTAGTTGTGATAAAGGAGATTCGCTTACAGATGTTCGGCCTTTAAACTGAAAGTAGAATTTTAAAGCAAATTTGTATCAAGTTATTTTATTAATGTTATAGATGAAAAAGCATACCCCGTCTTTATTAAAAGTTAAAGGATTAATTGCATGTAGTGTCCATTAAATCAAAAGCAAAAGGGAAACCGTGATTTATCCTCTTTTTTCCATTTACCACACGCACTGGCAATATTATTTCAAGACTTTTTTTTTCTTAAAAGTTGTCTATGCAACTAAAGCAAATATGAAAAACAAAACCTACATGTATCCCCTTTATTTAATATAATGTATCACAGATATGAACAGTATAAGGTCAAACTCGCAGCAAGAGCTCAATGGTTAAATGTTCATGCACCATACACAAACAAATTGTCTGAAGGTCAGGAGTTCAAAGGTCAAATAAATCATCAATTGACTCGAATTTATGGAGTTGTTTATGAAGAGACTTTTGCTGCGCACTGTGGTAGTTGAAATGATATGCACAGTAATAATGTAACCGCTGATGATATTTTAGTGCTGAGAATCACGTACACGACTACGTTATGTAATGTGTATCACTCGTTTACTTACAGAGGATGACATGGATGAACCTGATGATGTTGAGAGTGCTACCTTTGAACAATTCATGGATGAGAATGGTATTTTATGGGAGTCGTCAGATACTTTTAAGGATCATTTAACCCCTGATTCTCTGAATCAAAGAAAGTCAGGCACTACCCGAAAGATAGATCGAGATAGTCAGGTAGCAAGGGAGTCGGAAGTGGCTCGGCCTCATTTTCAGAGGGTGAGTTTGTCAGGAAGGCTTAATTCGAGCCAAAGAGATCAAGCAAGAAGGTCAAAGAGTGCAGAACCTATCCCATATGATAGACAAGAATGTGGTGTTAGAAACAGGTCAATGTCGCCAAGGGTAAGATTTAGTGACCAACAACAATACTGGCCTTTTTCTGAAGATAATACAAGCCATAGGTCATCCAGTCAAAGGTCAAAGTTTCAAAGGACTGGTAAAAATCATACTCAAAGATCATTGTGTTCACAATCTGAAGAGGAAGTTCTTGAAAGATCATTTTGTTCAGTTATAGAAGATAGACCAAATTTCGAAGAACTTTGGTTAAAGGATGTATCTGTTGGCACGGATACTCCAAGTATAGAGAATTATGTCCCTTTACCCACACGATCGACTAAACTGGCGTTAAGGCAGAAAATGGATGAACAACCAATTTTACCAGAGAAACAAACCACGGGTGGTAGTAGCCCTTGCTTTGTTAAGAAAAAGGATCAAAGCTGTCAGCCTCTCAAAGAATCTTCCACTCAGACATGGCTGCTGGACTGTCCACTCAGTTTAGATGACCTTGGTTCAGTCAGTCAGAGGTCAAGTTTTGTCAGACCTAATAGAGCTTCCAAATCCGATTCAATCAGTTGTGATTCTATGGCCCGTGTTATTCCTCCAGTTAAGAGACTAGAGGGGAAAGAAGCAGACAATGATACTATTGCTGGAAACTCGCATACAACATCTGCGTCAACAAACCGTGCTGCGCAAATGTCACCCTGTCATGCTATTGGTCAAAGGTCTGAAGTGCAAAGTGAAAATATCTCCTCCCACGACACAAGATTCGAAGGCGAGGACTTGATAATTGACCGAAATGTAGACTCAACATTTAATAATGAAGGGAAAGGCTTCCCTTCAAAGACAAAATATGAAGAAAAGAACAAAACCTATCAGTCCCAAGATTCAAGATGCGGAGGAAACAGAGATGACAGGCCATCGAATTTGCTATATATCGACGCTGGTGGAAGGGACCAATCCCTAGACTCTCGAGATATAAATGGCCATTCACCTAACTCAAAATGTAGGAGAGACGACAGAATTGACCAGTCCCCAGACTCAGGATATAGATATGACCAGTCCCAAGAATTAAGACATAGAAATGACCAGTCCCCAGAATTAAGACATAGAAATGACCGGTCCCCAGACACAAGACATAGATATGACCAGTCCCCAAACTCAAGATATCGAAATGACCGGTCCCCAGAATTAAGACATAGAAGTGACCGGCCCCCAGACACAAGATATATATATGACCAGTCCCCAGAATCAAGATATAGAAATGACCAATCCCCGGACACAAGATATAGATATGACCAGTCCTCAGAATCAAAATATAGAAATGACCAGTCCCCACACTCAAAATATAGTAGGGAAGACAGAACTGACCAGTCCCTAGACTCTATCAATAGACATGGCCAGTCCCCAAAATCAAAATGTATAAGAGGGGGACGAAATGACCAGTCAAAACATTCGAGATATACAGAAGACAGAACTGACCAGTTTCCAAATTCAAAATATAGAAATGACCAGTCCCCGAACTCAAAATATAGGAAAGACGAAGATAGTCAGTTTCGGGACTCTAGGTATAATAATGACCACCACCCTGTCAAACATGATAGGTATAGAAAAGATGGCAAAAGATATGACCATTCTCAAACCTTAGAATACAAAACAACTGGCAGGAAAGACTATTCAGATGAGTGCGATGATTCACAAGATGACTGGACAGATCATGATAATAAGAATAGTATTCAACGTGTTCACAAACGAGGAGGATATTATTCAAATACTAATGATGAGGATGATGACATTGATTTGACAGGGAGAGCTAGAAAAAAAGATAGATCATATAATAGAAAATCCCCTTCGAGAAATTCCAGATCTTCAAGTTCAGAATCTGACAGCCACGACAGTGGACATAGGAGGAGGTCAGAAAAGTTTCGACATAAGAAGAGGTCAGATAAATCTAGCAGTTTAGAGAGACAATCCTCCATAAAAGAAGCATCCCAATGCCCACATCAGGACGATTTATCCGCTTCAATAGGAAATTCAGAGAGTTTGAACCCGGAATTGAAACCAATAGCACCGACGGATTATGACCAGCAAAATACTTCTAAAGTGTCTCCAATAGCATCGCCTGACGACGGAGTAAAGATAAATTCGGAGGATTCTAAAGACCTCGATGTATCAATTCAAAATCAGAACAAGGTTATTTCAGAAATGTCCGAACTTAATGCTAATGACAGTTCCGAAAGGGAAACTAAATCTCCTGCGTGTAACACCGCTCAGATTTTAGAAAATTCACCTGACGGGGTGCAGCATGAATCTAAAATCGATGCTACTGACATTCTATTGGTTGCGGGGATTGGCGGCCAGCAGCATCAACCTACCGAAGATACAGAGGCAGAACAAATGGCTCATAGAAAGGATGATCACGTTGTCATGGATACAGACGATCAGTATTCCCTTTACAGCATTGGCAGTTCATCACTATCCCGGACTTCGTCACAAGGTATGTACGCTGTCGAATGGCCTGAAACAATGTTTTTGACTGCATGTAAGCAGTAATAATCCATGTTTGGAGATTAAATCCACTCTTAAACAGAAATTTCCGACGATAGGCATATTTCTTGTTATTAAACTCATCCCTTGTTGCACAGATTCTACCAGTGGTAGTCTAATGTTCGGTATAAGGCTACCCGGAGTTTACCATTGATAGAATAAGCCCGCTCATTGTTGCACATATTTACCATATAATGTTCAGCAATAAGACAAACAGCAATGTCAATGCAGCAATGTTATAGGCAACATTCCTTCTTTACTTTTGAACAGCAACACATTAGCGATTTGACAATTTCTGTCCTACTGATTTCCTTTAAAAGGGGCAATATAATTGCGGGTTGTAGCATTTTCAATGGAAATAAAACCTACGTAGTATGTTTGTGTCATCATTAATATTTCACACTAGAAGTATTGCATATCGCACTCTTATCCGTACCTCTGTTATCTGAGCTGGTAAAAAACAAACACTGCGTCGTTTGTCCGGATAGTAACGGATTAACTGCAGCTCATTAAATGTTGCGACTACATGAATATTTGATATTAGTATGTTGACGAGACAGTGTGTCCTTTACCAGACAAAGATCCGTTGATAGGGATTGAGAGTCAAGTCACTACAATGTTTGTCCGGATGTTCAGTGCTGATCTTCATAAATATAAGTTTTACAGAAAATATTGTATGTTGCGAATAAAAGAGAACATTCAAAGTCAATGTCACAACTTAGGGTAATAGGTGAATCATTGTAATGATCTTCCAGGCTGCAACCTATCATTATGTATTATATAAATTATAATGTATATAAATATTTTATGTTATAATTTTGTAGGTTTGTGTGTTCCGATTTGAGAATGTATATATATTTGAGAAGATTATCACAATGTACAGAGATGGAAGACGTAAATTTCATCTCTATTTAGGGAGAGGAATTATGATATCGGTAACGATATGATATTCAAATGAGGAGGATATACATATGTATGCAACAAGGGCATTTTAGCAATACAATCAAAATATCCGGGAGCTTCTGAATTTCTCAATTGTTTTCCAGAATCCCTGTTAGAGAGTCTTCCGAAATCCAGACGGGAGGCAGTCCGGCAGCGAAGGACGTCCCTTTATCTGGTATTCCGTTACCTTGACACCAAGTCACTGGGGCGTGTCGCGGGTGTGTGTCGCGAATGGAAGAAGGTCAGTCGGCAGTCTGCTCTGTGGAAACGAGTCCACCTCACGCACACAAGATTTACTTCAAAAGTAAGTATTATAACTACTGTAGTTACAAAATGTAAACAGCTTTATCTGTTTAATGTGTGTGGTTGTATCATTTTAGCCTATAACATTTGCAGAAACATCGATATCCGAAAAAAACTATTACTCTTCGGATATTTGGAACACAAATAACTATGTTAAGTAATATTCTTGATAAACAAAGTAAAGGAAAATGTACTTATTATATAAAAATCGTTGGGGAAGGCCAGGTTTTCAGTTATTGGACTAATGAAGTTTCACTCTATATACTTTTGAAAGAATTTTATTTTAAAACCTTTTGCAGTTTATTTACAAAGGATATCATTTAAAAGCAAGCATCACACAATAACAATTCATTCAAAACATTTAAATATGTGCAGACAATTAATTACTGTTCTTTTACAGGACTATGTGGTCATTTTATATACATTTGTTCTGTTTAGATGTACTTAATCTTTGATAACCGTTGATAACTTTGCGTAACTGAAATAGGAATTCTTCCATTTCCCCAGTTTTTAAGATAAATTTTAAGTTGGAAAGAAGATCCCGATCTTAAAAGACAAAATACAAGATGGTACCTTTACAGAAAAAAGTGTAACTTTTCATTTGTAAGCATTGCATTATTTCATATAAAAATTTGTTTTTATCTTATTCGGTGTTCCTCGTTTTCAATTCAATATTCATATTTAAATGATTGATTAAATATTGTTTTATCTCGGGGCACCCACAGTCCTTTGATCCTGAATATATTTTTACATATGTGTTATTTCCAGTAATATACTATTATACAATAACTATGTTAATGATATGATACCAAGGTCAAGGATCAGATGTTAGAATCCTACAGTCATTTATTACTCATCTTAGGAACATTTGATGATAAAGTTGGTACGTTACTATTTCCACAGGCTCTTCAGACCTTGGCCCGTTGGTGTACACAGCTAGAAAGTCTTCATCTGGAAGGTAACAATTTTCACGTCCATACACTTATGTACATAATTATTTATTGTATTTATCAGAAACGTCAATGAATAATATTCGACATACAACATAGCCCAGTACATGGCTAAAGCACGGTCGAAAAATCATAACCTCTTATTACCTTATTTTGGGATTTCTTCATCTTTACATTTAAGAGAAATCTATATTTTGCGATAACCCGGAATTGTCTACCACAACCAGGGGCTACTGAACCTCTGCTACTTACCTAAAACGGTAACAGAAGTGCTCATGTTTGTATATGTCCATCACACAACATTTTGTTTGCAATACTGCAGTCGTTTGACTGCATATTGTTTTCGTTCTTCTCTCCAATTTTTTTTTGATCTCTCAAATCACACCCTGTCCACAGCACTCCGTCCGTATCTAAGCTAACTGCCATTAAACAATCGTTACGTGAATGCATTTGAATTACGATGGCTTTGAGAAACACTCCTCTTCCACTGAGCACGTGCAAGTATGAATCACAAAAAATAATTAAATTTCCTGTAGTGTCATACTGAAGATCATGCATGTTTCCGTGCGGTTTAATGTTGAGTTCTTTTCTTTCATTTTCTGGAATTTCTCTAGATTGCTCGAAGATTTTCTCTACATCTTGGTCCATTATTATAACAGATACATTTGAACTGATAGCTGCAACATTCCGGGTAACACAACACTCTGCGATTTTTGTTGGAAAAGGCACCAGTGGTTCCCCAGACTGCCTTGGCTGAGTGGTAATCACAGCCCTTCCGTCTTTGGTGTATTTTGTGATTTTGCTTCTGTCACCTACTATGACCTGGTCATCCAGGGTAACACATAAACACGTCACATCGGTTCCTCCAACTGTTGGAGCCTTTTTTAGCAGTGACGCTGAGCTCTTCATGCTGACGTCCAACTCATAAACAGAGTGATCTGAGCAGACCCAGAGATTCTTTGTTGTTGGGGAAACACTGGCATCCGTGACAGGCAGTTCCCATGGAACTGTTTGTTGAACATAACCGTTGGTATCAAGAAGTTATATAAGTGTCTCACTTCTTCCTTCATATGACCTATAATAACACTGATAAGCCCATGCCTCACCCGCAGTTGAAGTACATATTGCTATGAATTGTTTCCGACTCTCTTCTAAATCAAAAGTTGACAGTTCTATGGTGTTCGGCAGTAAGGTGTACTGCAAGGGTCGATAGGCTGATGACGTCATAGTACCAAAATATCTGTCCATGTAGCTATGGGGATTGGTGTTGGGATGAAAACTTGCAGTAGCCAAAATAGGCATCAGTGGTAAATTTGCCTTATATCGAACGTCATTCAGGGAGTCATGTACTTGGAGGCTAGATCCATATTCAAGAACCTCAATATATTCGTGTTGTAAGTTATCATCAAAACATTCTAGCCGGCTTTGAAGTTCCCTTCTGAAACTGGTCAGAGCCTTGATGTTTCCTTCCTCCATTTGCTGGCAGAATTCCAAAACCTTTTCTGTTTTGATATCAATTGCCTGTTTCAGTTTTACGCTCTGAGTTTTAACTTTACGACAAAGGCTGTCAAAACTGTTTAAGTTTTTCTTCATTTCCTTCTCAGTAGAATCTATACCCTTTTGGATTTGCGCTCTGTTGTTTTTGTTAAGATAGCTTTGAAGTTCCGTTTTCATTGATGGAATAACTTCATTGAGGTCACACACGACACGATGTTGTAAGTGTAACGTTGTACAGTCCATTCGTATCCACCTGTAATACAATGTACACACCTACAGTTGTACCTGTCTGAATGAAATGGGCCTTACACACCTGTTGTATTTACCTTGACGTGTGTGTACACGTACCTGCTTGAACTCTTTTTTATTATTTACTGATAAGTTCTGTTTCTGCCAGATTTGTTAAATGGATAATGCAAATAAACAAATACACTTTTTCAATATGTAGTATTGTTTCGATAAATAAAAAAGTTCTAGATTATTATATCAAAATTAGTAACATTTAAATGAACTTGTTATTACCATACATACATATCATACGTTGAATTAACTTGAATTAATAGAAGAGGGCATCAAGCTTTGAAACTATAGAACAGACCCTGACTTTAGTCTAAAGATCAGTGATAAATCATTACATATTTACCCAGTCCATGATGAGTCAGGGTTAAAGCGACTCCCATGTCAAAGTTAACTCTGTGGAATCGGGTGCAATAGCAAGATATTTTTTATTTCTTTAAATCAAGGGACATAAACAATAAAAAGCGCTTCCAGAATGAAGTTTTTTTTCCAGTTATGACACTAGATTTTGTGCAACAAATGTAACCGATCTGATCGAACAAATTAGTATTTACTGACGGTAACACAGCGTAATTAATAACTACAATGAGAGACTGACATGACTTATGGAGGGTCGTTTATCTGATGTGTTACGAAGATTATAGTCCTGAAAATACTTTATACACACAAGTAATAATATAATTCTGAGCTGTTTTATAGATATTACCTCAAATTAACTCTATGTGTAGCTGATTTAAGGTGTTTCTTACGGCAACACGCATTAGATATGTGTATTATAAACTCAATCTAGACTATGACCATAAGTAAAACTGTTCGACGAAAAAAATGTTTTGAAAGACATATGATCACAGGGTGTAGTGCAAATGCAGTCTTGAACATTACAAATGATAAATAATAAAATAAAAAACTACTAACATGTATAAACTTTAAAACATGTTATCGAAAAATCTGTAAGTTATATCAAATGTCCAGAATGCCTTACACTGGCATATGCCCGAAGCAGAAATACTTTTAAATACTATGTAGCTGCCATATGCCAGGCTTTT
The DNA here is from genome assembly GCF_002113885.1 of Mizuhopecten yessoensis. Taxonomy (NCBI): domain Eukaryota; kingdom Metazoa; phylum Mollusca; class Bivalvia; order Pectinida; family Pectinidae; genus Mizuhopecten; species Mizuhopecten yessoensis. The sequence goes on from NW_018405595.1 coordinate 745,425, forward strand.
TTATGAATTAACTTCCCAAAAAAACTAAGTGTACTTAACAAAATCAACCACATCTGTATCAATACCAAATATACATGTTTTGTTGCAGATATTTATACGAGGAAACAGTTGGAACTTGAGAGTGATGAAGACTTCGCTCAAGCTGTTAGGTAAAGAATCTGAGCACAATTTATCTTGCACTATACTCTGTAGCAGATTGTAGTGATTGCGTGACTGACGCGTTCTGTAGTTATTTTCTCCAAAAGCTATGAAGTTTAGATTTTTCTATAAATACCACCTCAAAATTCATAGTCAGAGTGTAAGTATGAGAATATATAACGTAGTTTAGTAGTTTTCTTACGAATTTTATATTGAGTTTAATAACTTTTGGCTGCCGCGTTATTTTTGAGGTTAAGTCCATTAACAAAAAGTGATTTAGTATTGGTTACGTATTTGTAGAGTGTAAATTTCGTAACTGATGTCGAGGTCGGGGTGATTTTTAAGAGTAGGTAGATATGTATATTACGAATACAGAGAAATGGATTACCCCTCGTTCAGATTATAACCAGCTCGAATTAGCATTTTCTATCAAACGCAATTACATTGTCACATATCATGAATTGTTTTTTCATGTTAAGGATGATACTTGTGATCAGTTTGTAGAACAGGGTTTGTAAGGAGGTGTTGTGTTAAAGTATTGTCACAGCGATAGATTATGTATCTAGGATTATTGTGATATGGTCAAAATGTCGGCCATTGTATATATAGGGGGTTGTGTGAAAGTCAATATCGATTATGTATCTAGAATTATTGTGATATGGTCAAAATGTCGGCCATTGTATGTATATGAGGTTGTGTGAAAACCAAAATAGATGTTGGTCATTATATTCAAAGGGGCTTCCGTGAGAGTCACAACAGATTATGTATTGTAGTGTTGTATTGCCACATGAACAGTATAGATGTGAGGGATGTCGTGTTATAGCCACATGGACAGTGTATTTATATACTTAGTGATAACTATGTATACCAGACAGTGCGATAAAAGGTTTTGTAGTGACTGTTATATTTTAAATTGCTTGCTTTCCTGAGATAACAGATATCTTTAAAAAAACTATGACATAGTGAAATTTCATAAATAAGAAGTAAGGATGTTCATGCAACAGTAAATGTCTTTGTTACGTTAGAACATCATTTTGATTTAAAATGTAAAACAAAATAATAATTGAATATTTTACCTTAAAGAGCATCACTTGAAGGCGGATTGGAATGTTTACTACAAGTATCAGAGTCAAGTCTCAAATCCATTATCATCATCAACTGTCCGCACATACTCACAGACAAGTAGGTAGTCCAGTCTCTGAAGACTGAATGAAGGACCATTTCCTGATTCAGATGATTTAAGTTTGGTAATAAGCTTGATAATTGTTAACTTGTTTTGCCTTAAAGCTCATTCAAGAATTTAAAGTTTTTAGAAGAATGGTCATTTCATAAGTCTTAACTCTAGTTTTTTTGTATTGCTTATGTTGTAGTGATTGATGTTCTTCGGATTCAAATATCTTCATACATATTTTGAACATTGTCATACTTCATATTTATACATTGAATATGCTTAAAGGTCATATACCAGTAAAACTATTCGAGTTGGGCGGATTGGTTTGGTTTGGTGGCTTCTCGGTATTACTTTTAAGGTTATAAACATCTAATTTTTTGCAGATGTATGTGGTTAGCCAGTTGCTATAGCAGAATGTTACAAAACGTTTGTTACCATAGCAACACTCATATTTTGGGTGCTGATGTGTTGTGGGCTTTAGGAGCTGGGTGTGGACTCATACGATCTTTAGACATTGCTCCCCTGTACCCATGGTAAGTATTTGAGACTATGTACTGCCATTTAACCAATGATGGTCATTATGTAGCTCTGCTTAGCCACTGCTACCAGAAAACGGAAATAAGGAGATTTCCTACATGATGTTGTGATAAACAAAAACTTGGTAAATATAAGTTCTCAAGACAACTTTATGGATAGCACCAAGTTTTTTGTTTTGAGTATTTATACTGAGGTCGTTATTAATTTAGTCAAATAATGAAGCAAAAAAAACTATGATATATATATCTTGACCGGGTCATATTCATGAAACATAGAATAATTACTAATGTATATTATTATAACCCTACATCACAGACAATTGGCTTCAACATGTTTGCGACTTTGTCACAATGCAAGTTTGACACTAATATCTATATATATATACATACATTGTATATACTTCGATGTTGGCTTAGCAGGATGTAAGAACTACAAAGGAAGTATTTTAATTTAGCTTCGTAATCAAATGATTTGTATGTGTAACCCATCTAATCGCCAAGTGGGTCATAGGCAAAGCTCAGTTCATGATTCAAAACGGTTAACATATTGCTAAATGTCAAAAAACTTCCTTATGTATTATAGGTTCTAATTAAGGGTCTATTGCTGTTAGCCTTTACTCACTACTGTAAATGGAAATTAGCAAAAGTCAAGAACCTGTAATATCTGAGAGTTAACGATAAAATGTAAGGCAGGAGTAAAAATCCCAACTTATCAATATATTTCTAATAACCATCTCGGTATTCATATTTATATTGTAACAATTTTATTTCTTTATATAGATATAAAAAGAACGATCTGATTTTCAGATCATTTTTTTATATCTATATATCTATATAGGCCGGTTGAACTACTTCAATTACATTTGTTCCATGTTTCAGTGTGAGCACAGAAAAGTTTACTAATAAATGCCTACAGATAATTTCCCAGTTTTTACCGGAGTTGGATCGCCTGTGTATTGGAGGCCAGCAGTTAGATGTTAACGGATTCGTACTGATAGGTAGGTAGTCTGAATGTTGCAACTGAATTTTCTCATAAATTTCTAGAATGATCCTGCGTTTTTGTTGTTGATAAGTATACGGTTACACTAAAATTGATCCCCAGCGCCTCAGCTTTACGTATGGTCAGAATGAATTAATCAAGTCAGACGCCGAGTCTCCTATATATAGGTTTGTATTTACTCCATATAAGTCTATAGAGACATTCTGAGACAAGTAATATGTTAAGCGTTTATTGAAACGACGATCTGTCAAAAGGCTTCATTAATGAAAATCATAATTAAGTATCGGACATTGTTAGACCTTGGAATTCCGGAATGTTGATATTGAGGAAGCCAATGGCAACAATCTGGACAAGGGGTCACCAAAGCATATGGTACATGTAGCCTGATTCCAAACACACAGTTGTCATCATCGCGAAATAATTAGCTTTAAAATCAGCTCTGTGGCTATCACATTCTCTGTTGTCTTCCAAAACCTGTCGAATCATAACTCCATTGTTACTTTGATGGGAAGTTGCGGCAACAATTTTTTTTTGTGAACATCATATTTGACATAGCATTAACCAGTTATATATACGAACAGCAGGGTTCGTAAAATAAGACGTGCTTTTATCGGCAAAGTTTAAAATCTCCATTGCCTGTCTAGCCGGTCTCAGTCCATGGATTGAGGACGTTTTAGTCCGTGTTGCGATAAAGCTTCATATGAATGGTATAGGATCAATATTTGAATGGTTTAAGTGATGCATTGATAGCGTTCCTGTCGCACTGGAGTGAATGTCGCATGCTACCTGTCTTGGAAAATGTAAAGATGATATCCTTGGTCGGCTGTAATAGACCATTATATAACCTATCTAAGAAAATTTGTGGTTTGCGTTTTTATCTGACACGGAATAAAATTTCACAAAAGATCATTTGACCAGTCTTAGCCAATAAATGAACGGTGTTCATATCAGAAGTGCAATAAAGGTCTCGAAGGTGATCATTTAGCAATATATGTCTTAGCAATTCTATGAATGGCATACCTATATATTATACACTCTCGGGTCATTTTCACAGCAGCTGCTACTTTTGTAACTCTTGTGTTAAATTTATTCACCAAATTTAATACGACGGCAAACATTGAAAATAAACACAGTATGAGTGAGTGTATTTCCACAAAAATGCCAAATTATATACCTTATTGTATACTGCAACTTCAAAGCTTTATAGAGCATACAATCATGGACTTATGACTTCACACAACAACTTCATCTATTTTGTAATGCAATGGCAGTATTCTCCCTGTGTTACAGCGAAATCTTGCCAGCGTTTGTACTGTCTATCCCTGCATGGCTGTGTTGATATTGAGCAGGATGTCGCCGTGGCGATGTGTCGAAAGGGACTCAAGAACCTGCGCTCGCTGGACTTCAATCACACTCCTGTCACAGACAAGGCTTTGCTGCACTTTTACAGTAAGCATTATAAGTGTCTTTCTCTTTAGTTAATGTAGTATGCTTCAACTATGCCCATCACGTGCACTGTTGTATTAAATTACCATGCCATTACTTACATGTATACATGTAACCCTCCGCCTGTCTTTAGTGCCACAAAATATCTAACTTGCTTATCGAAGATATATCGTAACTTTAGAATACCATTGTATAGACTTGTATTTGCCAAAAACATTGTGCGCATATCTGAGTCAGACCTATATATTTATTCTGATCAGGTTCCTGTAAACACTTGAAGTCCATACACGTCTCCTTCTGTATGGAGGATGTCAGTAAAGACCAAGAGTTAATGGACACCACGGAAAACTTCAACAAGCGAATAAAGACCTTGGAGGTACTGCACAAACAAGTACTTAACTGTCACGTGATCTGTTTCTTATGTTGTCTTTCCTTCTATTTTGGAGTTTCCTTCGTTCTTGTTTTCTTTTCGTGATTTTGAATTCAGCATACACTTAGTTTGTATTTTTTTCTATTTCAGCAATAATTCTGGATATATCTTTATACATTATTTACTTTATTTTTATATTCAATGCGGTTGATGCAAAACATTTATTGTTACTTTTTTCAGAAGTTGAAAAAGAAGGGAGGACTGTGGAATATTCTTAAGCTGGATGTTCAAACAGTGAATGACTAAGAACCGTTGGAGTTCGGATGCCTTTAAGTGCAATTATGGTGTTTTTCTTTTCAACAGATTTCTCTAAAACACTACAGTTCTTGCCATGGTAATTTTATTATATTCGTGATACTAGATTTATATCTAGCTTGAAAGTTGTTTGGAACTGACAACTTTGGGATTACTTCAGGTTCTATATACATTCACCGTACCTGGAAAGATCCCGAGTAACTTCTCTTTTTACCATCATAAAAAAAGGTTTTCAATTGTGTTTTTTTATGCATCAAAATCTTTCAACTGAATATTTTAATATATATTTATAAATGTCTGACTGTAACGATTACATTATATATTTCTTCAAAATGATGGCTTATTTTTTAGCTCGGCTTACTTTCATGAATATTGACTCATTAAGGTAGCAGAGCAGAGCTGAGAGTTGAAATATAATAACGTAGAATATCTTTTAAGAACAAATTCAAATGATTGATTTTAATTCACTATCAATTTATATACATGTATTTTATATCTAAAAATCAACACTACAAAATAAAACCAGTAATTTGATTTCTCTGACTAACATATATATGCAAGACATGAAGTCATATTCATGTGTGACGTCACAAAGTTTAACGTTACGCCAAATTAATGGCATGCCATACTGACCGTGAAATAGCATCAATCAACGAGACATGATCAGCGAAAATATTTAATATATATATATAAATAACGCAGCAAGATGGACTGCAACATATAGAAACAACAAAGTAAATATATACACGATTTAAAACAAAGTTCTTATCAATATATTCATGCATACCATGAAAATCCAAAAACTATTATAAACATTCATATAATTTCTTATATTTATCATGATAAAAGTCATTCCGTCTTCCAATGTTAGGATTCATAACTTATGGTAATAGCTTTATCCAATCTGTCAACAACTTTACACATGCTTTGTATCAAATAAAAAAAAAAAAACATATGTTAAATAAGATTCGTACTTATCATTGATAATATTTCTCTCTTCATTTCAATATATATATATATAAATAACGCAGCAAGATTGACTGCAACATATAGAAACAACAAAGTAAATATATACACGATTTAAAACAAAGTTCTTATCAATATATTCATGCATACCATGAAAATCCAAAAACTATTATAAACATTCATATAATTTCTTATATTTATCATGATAAAATCATTCCGTCTTCCAATGTTAGGATTCATAACTTATGGTAATAGCTTTATCCAATCTGTCAACAACTTTACACATGCTTTGTATCAAATAAAAAAATACATATGTTAAATAAGATTCTTACTTATCGTTGATAATATTTCTCTCTTCATTTCAACTCGCCTTTTGGCTTTGTTGTTGAGCGTTCAAATAAGCGAGGAAGGTTATGGGTTCTGTCCCCTGACAGAGACAGCTTAGATGGATGTTGGTAATGGCTGGTTCGCCCGTTGTCAGTATAATGTGAGCGGGTGGAGTGTCAGATTGCCGTAACATTCCATTGAAAAGACACTTGAGGTTAATGGCCCATGTTGAAAGTCGACCCGATGTACGAATAACACGGCGTCCATTGTAACATCACCATATCACAAGTAATTACTGCAGTATTAATTTTATGGAAGACATGAATTTTGAAATCGTTAATCAAAATTGAAGAGGTGGCAAAGACAAGCACTGGTATTTGTAGCTCTGTGAATTGCAGTTTGATTCTGTTTGACGTCATGACAACAGTCGTCAAGGCCATGGGGTTATTTTAATATATGCCAATGATGTTAACAAATGATGTCCATGAAGTAAATTTTGAAAAGATTTGTCCTCTTTCATGGTAGATATAAAAACTTAATAAACATCTAATGTTTAAAGTTGTATATCTCCATGTAAAGAGCACAAATGTTTGCGATTGAAAGATACAAACGAACATCTGTCAAGTGCGATATGCACTGAAACAATATTTTTAATGAACGCCTCAAAGAATTTCACAACAATTAGATCTGTTTAGTAAATCAAAAAGATTAAGTATCAATAAAACTGATATTTGAACACCAGATTGATAAAAAATAGGCCAAATATGAAGATTTTCATGGAGACATTGAAAAAGAACATGAACAAGACCAAGTATTCCAGAAGGGTAAAGACACTCGCCAAGTAAATCGTGTTCACATTCAAGTAATGCCACGTCCTCAACGCGAGAACGAGGGTGGTGAAAACACTACAGAACTAAAAACAGTGTTTGGTTTGTTTGTGTTTTACGTCCTATCAACAGCTATGGTCATTTAAGGACGTGCCAGGTTTTGGTGGTGGGGGAAGCCGGAGTTCCTGGAGAAAAAACCGACGATCTACGGACAGTAGCTGGCGACTAAAACCATTGACCCTCACATCACACAAGGAACCCTGAAGGGGGTGTAGTTCATTGTTAGTGTACCTGTAGTCCAAGCCTTGTGTGACACAGCTCTTTTTCTTAAAGTAATAAAACAATTTGAATTTGAATTTGAATTTTCTTGTGCACTTAGTGCACAATGTGAAAATGATAGTCTACACTTAACTGTATTTTTCAGAAACTTATTTGTAGATTGGTCTCTTTTGATATAAATATATTAAATCAAAAGTTTCAGTTCATTGTAAGCTGCGTTTTGTACTGGGATGTAGCAATCGTTGGACAATCATAAGCAAACCAGTGTTATCTTGAGGTTTTGTTAATGAGTCTGTAAAACTACAAAGACTACCCAGTTTTACAGAAATTATATTGACTCTAGGCATGCTACTGAATTACGCTTATAAATAAACACTATTTCTATCCCTGACAAAGAACTAATCCATGTCACATTTGACTATGTTACAAATCTTGGCTAAAGCAGATTTATTTTTGGAGTTAATTATTCATTGTATTAAAGCTATATAGACATCAAAAATATTTTTGTCTCAGCCTAGATGCAGCTGTAAAAAGAAAACAAAGAAAACAAAATATTATCACTTTCATTTCAATTTTATTATAAATCTTTAATAAAGGTTTTAAGACAATCAGAATGTTAATATTCATAATACAATACACTGTAATGAATGCGCAATGTATATTTCATTATATGACAGAATAATTGAAGTGTTAACACGTTTATTATAAGGTATGGATTAAATGATGTTTCAGGTACAGACGTTTTATATTATAAGGAACTACAAACCTAGTGTCAAAATTGAGGTGTGAGAGGGATACATTATTGCAGATGATTTTACATAAAAATAACCAATCTATATAGAAATTACAAAAGGCTGTTAAAAACTAGGCCCAATTTTTCATAATAACTTAAGGTTCAAAATTACACATTTTTGTTTCTTTTTGTGATGAATTATTACATTTGGTCTTGAACTTTAATTGAATTCATTTTTCATAAAATCATTTATCTCTATATACTTTTAATAAGACTGAAGAAAAACTCACATATTTCAATTTTTTGTAAACAGAAAATATCAACCCTATTCGGTAATTTACAATAAAAAGTATAAGGTTGAACACCTACTGACAGGGCAGCTGAAGTCTGGGATACTTTGTTTTTCTGTCGAAATATAAAGGTCAGCGTTCAGGTACATCAAGATTCAATAGCAATTTAACACATTAAGATAATAACTTGAAACACTGTCCACAGGAGTTTGTCTGATTATGCATATCAAAAGTAAAACTTAAATGTTCTCGTACCTAAAATGACCCCAATAAAACATGATGACCCTCATTAAACTTAAATTTCGTAACGAAAGGATGTCATTTATTAGTTAGCTTAAGAAGTCTGATACAAGTAAAATTTGTCCTGTAACAAATATGGCGGTGATATAAAATCTGGATTTTAGGGCTGAGTACTCATCAAATCAGATCCCAAATATACATATATTTTATTTCTTAGGGATATTCTTTCAGATTTTGAAGGATTTAGAGTTCATTAAACAAAAGCCATACATTACAGTACATCCATAATGAATCATGTTTCTGTAAACACTATGGTGTCCTAAAGTTAAAAAAAATGAAACCATTTCCTTCGTATTATCATGTAAATAGCATTTTTTTGTAATTGATGAGATTCCTCTAAATAGAAATTATGCTACAGAAAAACGGAGCTTAGTTAATCCAGTCTCCAGTACTCTTGTTGTATCGCTAAGTAGCCAGTGTCACGAAATCTAGCGACTTTTGCTGGAAATGAAGGTGGGTAAGTGGATTATCAAAGCTTGTCTATATAATTAAAACAGTTCTTAAATAACATATATATTTCACTTGAACATTTTGAAAGCTTGTAGTTAGAAATATTTTCACAAATATACAAACAGTGGGCTACATTTAAAGCATTTGCAATGTACGTAACAAATTCTGAGAAAATTAAAATGGAATTTACAAAAGTTTGCGATCACATTCTTTAACATGCAAACAAAACATATAATCCTCATGTGTTTTTCTCCTTTCATTCCGAAATCTTAAGGAAAGAAATATTTCTTATTGACAAACACAAGCAATCTTATAACTTGTCCTATTGCTTACATAAAGAGCATTGAGCACACATGTTTTTGGATTGAAACAGATCCGTATTTCCCAGTTGTTTTAATGACCCTGAGCAAAAGGTCTGAACTATAACAATGAAATCTTACAAATATCTCCTGAAGAACATAGCAAATGATGAGCTCTGAAATTCCTTAGAAAGACACCAGTTTATCAAACATTAAACTTGCCAATAATGTATACATTTACAACTGGGTAGACTGGAACAGCTAGTATAAAGGATCAAACAGACATGGTGTTCAAGGGAGGATCTAGTCAGATATAAAAGACTCTGCACTCCAAGAAAGGATGCCAGTCGAATAAATATTTACCCAGTGTACTGTATTGGTACATATTTAAACAACTGGGTAGAATAAAACATCCTTCAACAGAAAAAATGTATATCTATATCTATATTCGTCAAGCAGTTGAAGCTGAAACTTAATATTTCTATCACAATTTTTGCACTGTGTCTTTCTTTTACATGTGTCAAATACAAAGAAAGCACTCCTAAAATTATACACATTATCAAAATAGTTTACATGCACACAAACCGTATTTCTGTATATATCATTTCAAAGGCACTAAACCTCACAGTGTTGACATAGGAAAACTGTCAACAACTAAACAGAAATAAGACATATCAGTAATTGAATCTTTCTTCTGGTACTTTATATGAAATATATATGGTTCAAAGAATATTTTTTTTCTCAATATCTCAAACGATCAGGAGTTCACAGGTCAAAAAATCACCAATTGAATCGAATTTATGGAGTTGTTAATGAAGAGACTTTTGCTGCACACTGTGTTAATATAATGATATGCACAGTAACAATGTAACCGCTGATTATATTGTAGTGCTGAGCATCACGTACACGACTACGTTATGTAATGTGTAGGTAAATGAACTTTATCACTCGTTTACTTACAGAAGATGACATGGATGAACATGATGATGTTGAGAGTGCTACCTTTGAACAATTTATTGATGAGAATTGTATTTTATGGGAGTCGTCGGATACTTTTAAGGATCATGTAGTATACCTACATCATATATATATATTGTATAGTAATATACCTACCTCATATAACTATTGTAGTGTAACATACCTACCTCATATGACTATTGTAGTGTAATACACCTACATCATATAGCTATTGTAGTGTAACATACCTACATCATATAACTATTGTAGTGTAACA